>NC_138344.1:83026468-83286681 GCF_046562875.1 Panthera onca
GCATAAATGACTACATACTAACTTAGTAAACTAGATAGTCTAAGTACCTGTAGAGCACCAGTCCTTCTAAAATGCATGAAATGGAGTGGCACAATAAGAACATTCGTTTACTCATTCAATTTAATGTATTATATCGTTTCAATTCCTATGTTATATTTTTCTGGATAAATGGTGAGGGGATGCCTGTATCCAGGTCATGAAAATAAGACTTCCTCTAGTAATACTTTTGGCCAGCACCTTCGAAGTGTATGCATTTGGGTCACTGTCAATCTTTCATACACTAAGCTGCCTTCTATTTCTTACTGCATTTTCCCTCTAACAAACCAAAAGTCAAGATCCGGTTGTTGGTCCTTCTATTGAATGACCAAGTGTTCATTCTTTCCTGAACTACCATCTCGTTAGCACCTATTGTTTTACCTTGGGCCAATTTAATTTTAAATGCATGAAACAACTCCTATTTACACCGAACATTTCACCCTCTGACTCAGCATCACGTTGTTATTTCACAGTGTCAAGGATGCCGCGGACTTGTGGTTTAAATGGTAGCCAGAGTTGGAAGCATTCAGGGGTGGGCTGAGTCCTGAATCATAAAGTCTCACCTTTCCATATCAGGTCTTATCTTCATGTTCCAGTATATAATTGACTTCAGCCATCTCTGCTTGTTCCTTCCATTAACTTTTTTTTTTAAGTTCTAAAACTCATGTACCCAGATAAACATCTCTCAACCTATATTTACATATTCACTCAAATGACAGTCCCCATGGTACATTTAGCTAACTCCTCTTTTGAAATTACCTTCAAAAATAATTTTCCAGTGGGGTGCCTGGGTGGCTCAGTTGGTTAAGTGTGCAACTTTGGCTCAGGTCATGATTTTATGGTTCGGTTCATGGGTTTGAGCCCTGCGTCAGGTTCTGTGCTGACAGTGAGGAGCCTGGAGCCTGCTTCAAATACTGTGTCTCCCTCTTTCTCTGCCCCTCCCCCACTCACGCTCACTCATGCACGTTCTCTCTCTCTCTCAAAAAAAAAAATGTTAAAATTTTTTTAAAAAAATAATTCTCCATCTACAGAAGCAAGATGGGTTCATTAACTTATAATCACTAAAGACCATTCCTTCATAATAACCTATCTAACCTCCCCTGCCACCTTTTTCTTTCTTGGCCCTCTTACTTTTACTTTGCCCCCAGATTATAAATAAGGCTTCAAAGTCTGAGAAGAGAAGAGTAGGGAACAGACTGAGCCTAGCAGCCTGTGGGACCCTTTCCCCGAACCCACCAGGAAGCAAACTTAGTGAGATAAATTGATCTGAGGGTGCCTGCCAACAAGAAGAAAGCATGAAATCATGGGTGGGACCAGCTCTGTGCTGTGAATGTAAATCATCAGATTTTAAGTTACTAAACCAAATTTTAGGTCCATTGAAAACTTAGATCCGAAGAGTATTGTATAGACAAAAAAAGGTATACATTGTTCCAAATGTGTGGCTTTTAGGAGAAAAAAAAACTTTTATAGGTACCATTTTCCAGCTCTAACTGATTTCATGTTTGAAAACATTTTTCAGTGAAAACATGTTTCATGATACTAAACTCCTAGAAAGGAAAGGCTTTGTGGAAATCTAGTAAAAAGTGAAAAACAAATCATCTTTGAAGACACAAATTGATAGGATCCAAGTGAGCATAAATCCTAGACTTTGTGCATGGTGATGAAGTGCTATAGTTAGGCTGATGGGGACAGAAAGGCATTCTGTTCCCTGGATTGGCACAGATTTGAGTGTGTCCCGGTGCTTGTATGAGAAGCGAGGCCTTCAGATCACCCCTGTGTGGGGAGGAGGGAAGACCTTTATCCCACTTTCCTCCTCAGTGGTCATTTAACCACACCACTCGCATTTAGCCCCACGGTCCGTCATCATAAGTTAAACCCTCCAGAATCTCAATTGCCATTGCTGTTTGCTCTGAATGTACTTGGATTTGTCAACACTGCACTGGTGTTGCTATGGTGTTGCTATGCCCCAGAGGAGCATGGTATGGCCTGGTGCTGCCACCAGATTTCTAGCTGAACAGCAGGTAACTGTAAGTGCCCTGGCCTTGTAGTCTACCCTCTGCTCAGAAACTCAGGAAAACTTGCAGGAAAAGTAGCCAGGTTCCCAAGAAGTTAAAACTGGGGAGGGGAGAGGGAGGTACTTTATACAAGTAATAACTCACATTTGAGGTCATTCCAACCAAGGATGTCCTTGCTTTGTTTCCACCCCCAGAGACCTGTAGGTTAATGTATTCATTGAAATGACAATCCCACTGTACAAAACATTTTGCTTATCTCAAGGGAGTACCCAGAACTGCTAGGAATATCTCTCTCCATGCCCCTCCTGTCCTAGAGGTAGTGGACGATTAACACCTGCGTGAAACAAACCTGCGGTCTCAATTACCCATGTACGGTTATTTAACAGAAACATGGTGCTTAGAGCAGTTGGCCAGATGTTTTACCTCAAAAGGATGGTTTCAACCTGCCAGTTAACAGAACTAGCTCATGAGAAAATGACATTGAAAAACCAGTGTAGTTATGCCATAGAGGGTTCCACAGGGCTGGAAACCATTCCTATCTCAGGCAACAAGATGATCTTATAGACACTGTTATCGTTATTATAGATCATGGCCAAAGGATTGTTTTATAAACTCCACTGAAAGTTGGTTATTGCATAAGTTATACTTGGGACCTTATTTGTTCTGGCCCTTTTGTAAGGAAAGCTTCATGAGGTGGAAGAACAAAACTGAATTTTAATAATTATGTGGTAAGCAGTAAGAAAAAAGACGAGGAAAACCTGATGTCGGTGATTATGAGCTAGGAAGATAGGGCAGAGGGACCGAATTTGGAAGAAAACGAAATGAATCAGAAGAGTCAAAGAAATAGACTGTGAGCAACAGAGGACATGACAAATAGAGCATCGGGGACAATGATAGAAATAATAGAAATATAATAATATAATAGAAATAATAGAAATGTTGAGATATTCAAGTTGGATGACAACAGAGAGAAAAGTTTGGGTGGGCTGGTTGTAGTGTGGAAGGCAGGGGGAACCAGGAGACAGGATTTTGAAGACTGAATTCTCGGACGAAGCTGGGGCCACCGAGCAGGTGGCTTTTTCAGACTTTAATGTAGAGACAAATACTGTGAGATTCTTATTTAAAATGCAGATTCCTTGACTCCATCCCAAGACAGTCTGATTTAGTTCTATCGATGGAACAGGGAAATGTTTTTAAGAAGTACGGATGATTTTGTGGCTCAGTCAGTTAAGCACCCGACTCTTGATTTCTACTCAGGTTATGATCTCAGGGTTCATGAGTTCAAGCCCCGTGTCAGGCTCTGCACTGACAGTGTGGAGCCTGCTTGGGATTCTCTATCGCTCACTCTCTCTGCCCCTCCCCTGCTCATGCTCTCTCAAAATAAACAGATATTTTTTAAAAATAAAAAAAAAAGGCCAGATGATTTTGCATTTTTTACACAGACACAGGCGATCTTCAGACCTCACTTTGAGAAAATTCTACAAACAAAGCAAAGAAAATCTTAGAGATTTTCACAACAGCAACTTGTTATAAGAGAACAGAGGTGCTTGCTTGTAGGTAAGGAATATGCCACGCTAACTGGGCCAGGAAACATAGAAGAGTGACAGAAAATTATGGCCGCAGAGTGAGAGAGGCTGCAGATGTGGCAAAGCAGGATGGAGCCTAGCTCCTTAAGTTTGTTTCCCGGATGTAGATGACCTTTGCCGTTTGCAGCGTGAGATGCCCCTCACCCCAATTGAGACCAATAAAAAAAAAAAAAAAACCTCAAAGAAAATAATTAGGCATGATAATTCTGGATTATCTTTAATTAGAGGGAGGCTCTGGTGCACTCCGAGCTTTGGAGGGTCATCCTGCATTTGTTGCAAGCGATCTGTCCCTGTTCCACGTGCACATTATTCATCGCTTTCACCTCTGATCTTCCCCTCCTCTGAGCACAGCCCTCTGCAAGGCCCCTGCACTTAGGCTGCAGAATAAAAGAAATCCCCTCCCGCTGTTCCTACTGCCACTACTAGGTGACATGTCCCTTCCAGGGGGAATTCAGATCGACAGAATCTTCTCCTTTCTCTCCTTCACTCTGTGCTGGCTGACTGGTGCCGAACCCATGCTTCTGCCAGGAGTGCCAGCCTCTCCCTCGGGAGGACTGGGTCCTTGTTGCTGCCGGAGCAGTACCCAGGGCTGAGCCAACAGTCTTTAAGCAAGGCCAGTGCTCGCTGCAGGCCTGAGGATGCCGGCAACGTGGAATGGGAAGAGAGGAGGTCAGGGAGTGAGGGAGGCTTGGAAAATCCACCAGAAAAAGCAAGGCACAATGCAAAGGGGAGGCAAAGACTGTGGTCATCTCTTCTTCTTCTGAGACGGGCCTGCAACCGTCTCTCTGCTTCTTCTGACTTTGTTTACAAGGCCTGTAGCTGTGCAGAAATCACCTTACCTTCTACAGCTGATACCATAATTCTTTTTCCTCTCCTTTCTGCACGAACTCAGGGCCACGCGCTCAGCGCCTCTGTACTGGGGCTCCTGCATGTTGCTTTGAATCAGTCGGTTGGTTACCTGACCACTTCTCAGTGAAAGAGCAGAGCTCTGTTGTGTCCATTCTGGTTCCCTGCAGCACACAGGGTAATACCTGCCCTAGACTAGATGGGCAGCATGTATTTGTCGAAGTCAGAGTGAAATCTTTCTTGCCTCCCCGAACCAGTTCTTTAAGTTGTTAAGGTTTATATTAACAAAGTCCCTCAAGACTATCTCCTCAGGTTAAGAAAATTGAAACATACTTAAAATAAGTACCATCTTAATTAATATAGCAAAATTAGGATAGAGGCACCTGGGTGGCTCAGTCAGTTAAGCATAGGACTCTTGATCTCAGTTCAGGTCATGTTCTCACAGTTCGTGAATTCAAGCCCCACATCGGGCCCTGTGCTGATAGAGTAGAGCCTGCATCAGATTCTCTCTCTCCCTCTCTCTCTGCCCCTCCTTCGCTGGTGCTCTCTCTCTCTCTCTCTCTCCCTCTCAAAATAAATAAACTTAAAAAAACAAAATAAGGATAAAAATTCTGTCGAGAAATGAGCGTGGCCTTTGAGGTCAGAGCTGGGTCTCTACCCGCCCCCCACACCGCGTCATTTATTTCCAGGCTGGAGTTGTGACAAATGTGCCTTTTCTCTACACATCTCCTGCCTCCCCTGTATGTTAAGAATAAAATACCCTCTTTGCACAAGGTCATTAGAAGGATTGGATAAGAAAAGTCGCACAAGAGCTCCTGATAGATGTAAAAAGTGTTTTTCCCTTTTAATTTGGATTGAGCTGCCCTTGATGTCTTGTTTTTCTGGGATTTTATAAAGTTATTTTTAACATTTACTTATTTTTGAGAGAGAGAGAGAGAGGTAGGGAGCAGGGGAGGGGCAGAGAGAGAGGGAGACACAGAATCTGAAGCAGACTCCAGGCCCTGAGCTGTCAGCACAGAGCCCGATGCGGGGCTCAAACCCACAACCCGTGAGATCATGACCTGAGCCAAAGTTGGTTTTTAACCAAATGAGCCACCCAGGCGCCCCTCCTTTTTCTGGGTTTTAAAATCTCTAGTGTGCACAAATACTAATTAGCACCCAGTGACTCAGTTTATAGCAGCTGCTTCACAATAGTTATCTTAAAGTTTTAACGTGGTAAGGTTTAGCACTGCTTACACATACACAACTGGCCATAACGCGTTCTGCCTCTCAGCCTTGACCGTATTGCGTTCGTTTTATTTCAAACTGTTCACTAAAGATCAACCCAGATTTCTGACAAATAGGGTTAAAAAATCAAAAGCTAAGCTTTGGAGACATCCGTGCTACTTTTATTCATATTTAATTTGCAAGGAAAACTTACGTGTAAATAGGAAAAATATCTCAGTAAATATTTGTATCTAAGGTGCATTTGTATGTATTCCTACAGAATTGTCTTAGCATCCTTCTATTTTGTTGAAACGGGCTTCAAGGACTCCCCTTGCTCTAAATGGGAATATTTACTGATCAAGAGCATTTGGTTGCATTCTCTTCTGCTGTAACCCGAGGAAACAGCACCTTTTCACCTTTGAAACCAGCGTTTCCATATTACTCATGCCAGTCTTTTCTCACTAATTTTATGATTATAATGAGGCAGTGGTGCACTAGTTAGCACAGATGACCTTCTAATTGAAAGACTGTAAATTCAATCTCCATCGCTGGGCACCGACAGAAATTTAAATAAATATAGCTCCTAAAACCCTTGTGATGGGCTGGCCTAATGACCAGGGCCTAGCAGAGCCCAAGTCATCTGTCACAGGGGGCCGCCGGCAACTTCGGGGTATTAACTACAGGAGGCATTAGAAGCAGGCTGCCCTCAGAAAGCCAAGTGAGATGAGGGACTTTTCCCCTGGCTTTGATTCAGGCATCATGCCTCGCTTTCCTGTAACACAGGCCAAGTTGCTTTTTTGCCAAAACAGGAGTCTGGACACAGGAGGAAGCTCCGGTCTCGAATTGGACCGAAGCAGCCCAGAAAAGCCTTCTCCACCAGGCCCCCTCTCGCCCACTGCCATTTATAGATTTTGATGCATTAAGCTGCCCACGGCTATGTGGACACCATCCCCTCGCTTGCTATATTCACCACCATTTTTCACCCCCATGACCTTGGACAGCAATCCAATTCAGGTCTCCAGAATGAACTGCCCTGAGGATCAAGATGGGTGTGGAAATGGTCAGTCGAGGAAGGAATCCATGGAGCTGTAACACTGGCAACATTTATCCCAAATAATTGAGTACCTGCCCTTGATATGTTTCTGACCTTCCGTTTTGGCTTGAATGTGGTGCGTAATGTGTCTCTTATTGTGAGCCACCTTAATTCTCTTTGGGAAACAAGTGGTGTGTAATTTTTTAACACACTGGCTGCTTTAAAATAGGTCCCTGGACCTTGACAACGACAACCTAAAAATGGCCCCATATTGCTGACAGTGCCTTAAAGCTGCTCATTGGGCTGTCAGCATGGTGCGTCTTTATCCTGAAGATATCACACAAACACAATGGAAATTTCCCATCGCCTTTAAAGTTTTGCATTCTGTATATTTGGTTGTTAGACAAATAGAGCAAGCTTTGCTGACTTCATTTTCATTCTTGGCAGCATGTTTTTATCATAAGGCAGATAGTCATTAATTTACAGAATCAACGCTGGGAACAGCTTTTGTGATCTCATATTAAATTTTCCCCTGAATCCGCCCCTTGGCAAAAATTACTCACATCGTTAAAAAATATTTAATTAGGCTGTAGTTTATACCCAGCTCACTGGGGAAATGTTGGAATTAATATGATTTGCATGAATTCTGTTTCTCTTTTTCCGTCAGAGATTAGTTTTGAATTCAGTTCAGAGGGTCGTTGACACTGCCAAGGACTCACAATCGTGAAGGTCAAACAGGTAGCAAGTACTTCCCCTGGGTAGGTTCCCTGAAAAGACAGCTCAAAATTGCTTTTAATTATGGGTTACCTGAAAGGCCACTTGCTGTTTTTATTTTTCCACAGATCCCTGAAACACTGCATGATTGGAAGTTTTAGGTAAACCATTTTATTCCCGACTCAAACAGGCCGGTTTTTGTGTAGAGATAGACGCGCCTAGCTGTGCAACACCCAAATCATTTTCTTAGCTGCTCACTGATTTCCGTGGGTTATTCACAAAGGAGAAAAGTCTCTTTGCTTTGTACCGGGTTATGGATAAAGTAGTCTTGCAAGACAGTCAGCCAGTAGAGTAAATTTTCTACATAACAGTGCTTCTGCTGGCTTAATTCTTGCTCACAAGATAAGACACAATGTTTAGTTATGCATTTCCTTGTTTATTCTTCCATGGGTCGGGGGGGGGGGGGGAACAAACCTTAGGGAATTCACAGTCCTATGCCATTTTTTTCAAAAGCAAATTTAATGGAATATTTAATTAATAATCTAATCAATCAATTAATCTCAGTTACCTAAGTGTTGAAATCTAATTCTTTTTCATAGCTATATCAATAAAAGAAGTGAAATCGCTCCCCACTTATCAGGATAATAGGAAACGGTTACAGACACAAAGAAAAATTGACATTGTATTAATTCTGCTGCACTGGCCTTGAATTTGCCAGTGTTGACGAAGTCTCCTTTGCATCCTAGACAAATTTCAGTTCACTCTCTGGGACTGCCACATTATACCTTTTATGTCGTAATCTTTCCTCACAGTGGAAAAAAAAAAAAAAGTGATGATTAGCTTCTTGGGTGTGTGAGGTTTTTTGTTTTGTTTTGTTTTTTAATTCCCAAAGCCTGGGGCTTTGGAGCTCTAAGAAAAGACATATTCCAATAATGACAGGACATTTAAACTTTTTGGACATTACCTGTCTTTATTGTGGAGTTTTAAGTTTAAAAAATTTAAACCATCTGCTCTCAAAATGTGTACGGAGCATCCCAGGCTGCTGACCAGCCAACTGTTGATGAATAAATATTTGTATTTCAAATTATTTATATAGGGCTTCTTTCAGCACTGGAAAGATGAGAGTCAGTCTGACCCTTGATTCTAAAAACCATGAGTCAAGTTACTCACAGGGAATGGATGCCAGGTGTATCTATTGCAATAATAGCCTTGTTCGGGAACATGGCTAATGAAGATCATCACATGTTCGCGATTATTCCCAACTGTTCTAAATTGAAAGAACTTCAAATGAGAAAAGGGAGAAAGACCTAGGATTTTCTGACTACATATGTTCCGTTGGATATTGCCATGGTGACTTATGCTCACAACCTTATTCAGTCCACAAGATACCTAGGAAGGTAAATACAATTACTCCTTTTTAAAGATGAGGATGGGGACACCTGGGTGGCTCAGTCAGTTGGGTGTCCAGCTTCGGCTCAGGTCATGATCTTGCGGTTCGTGAGTTCAAGCCCCGGGTTGGGTTCTGTGCTAACAGCTCAGAGCCTGGATCCCGCTTCGGGTTCTGTGTCTCCCTCTCTCTCTGTCCCCCTCCTGCTCACACTCTCACTGTCTCTCTCTCTCAAAAATAAATAAATAAGAGGAAGGTACAAAGGAGTAGACTAGATCATCTTTTTAATTCAGTCTTTCTTTTATACACAAACATAGTGAACCTAGTGAGAATAAATAACCCCCATGCAGTAAGAGAGTTTGTCTCCAGTCTGAGGCTGGAAGCCCATATCTCCTTCACCTTTTCTTGGCTGTATGTCTGAATTTCCCCAAGACATCGTGGGAGCAGATCAGACTAGAAAAGGTATTGAGTAAAAAACAGCATAGTTTGTTTTGCTTTATTTGTTTTAGAGAAAGCCAGCTCAGTTCTTTTGCTTTCCTAAGATGCAAGCATGTGGCTTTGTGAAATCTTTTACACAACAAGGTAGATGTGTACCTTCCCCACTAGTAGCAAGAAATTCATAGAAACAATAGCATATCTATAATACTCTTGTTTTTCTTAAGACCTTTATTAACAGGTGATTGCTGTTTAACTTTTTTGAAAAAAAATCAAGTTCTAAACTTTTATTACAAATTAAAAATGAGGCTCTTAAAAGTCTCCCCTTGACCAGATATGAAGCAATTAAAACCCTTTCAAGGTGTGTTGAGACAAGCCAGACTTTAAAAGAGAGAGAGAGAAGAAAAAGCATTTGTCATTACCAAAAAGAGAGGTCTTTAAGGTCAAAATAAAAACCCCATGCTGCACAGATAATACAGGTAGTTCTCGTTATCTGGTCAGTGAGCCAAAAAAAAAGCAAGCACTTCTGATCTCTGGCACCATTTTCTCGTTACTGGAATTTCAAATTCATTTCTTCTTGTTGGATGACTAGACAGGATGATGGTAGGTCGCATTTACTCAGCCCTGCCCTACCTCGGGACCAGACAAATCCTCAGCTGGGCTGCTTGTGTGTTCCAGCCATAGTGTGGTTGAGGGCTTTCTGGGCATCTGTGACCAGCGCTGAGGTGGCTGCTGACCTTGGGTCTCACCTCATTCACTTTCCTTGTCTTCTCTAGGCAGTCTGAGGTGGGAGGGCCCCCAGCAGCATGGTGGTCTGTAAGTGCCATACAGACTGTCTCACTGGTCTACCTTGTTCTTCGGCACCCAGGTATGGTGCCCTCCAGCACTTCTCCCTGCACCCTCGGTGGTTGCCACCTCTCAGCTCTGCACCTGTGGCCACGTGCGAGCTGATTCCTGCAGTGCTGAGGGCTCCTGGCCTCGGAGCGCTCTCCCCACGCGTCCTCCTTTCCCCACTCTGATCCTGCCGGCGGTTCTGGCGGGAACCGCGGGTGGACCCCTGCGACCCGGGCGGCATCTGTAATGGTTAGGGGCTGCTGTTGCATATTTTCCTGCCTTGTCCTGGAGCTCCACCTCCAGGGCCTGCCACATTTGCTGCCTCCTCAGGCTCTCCCCTTCGTGAACGTCAAACCCCATCACCTCTCCGACTCCCACACCGCAAAGGCACTTCCTGGGTTCCTTCTTATTCACGGCAGTGTGGTGTACAAATATATCTTCCTCTGTCATTCCTGTGGATGAAACCACGTACGTTTCTCACATCATTGAGCCATGGTACTGTTCCCAAAACCTTTGCTGCCATGATCTTCTTGTCCTACCACCACCCCCCCTCCCTCCACTACCCTCACACCAGGCTCCTCACTGGACGGCTGCCAGATCTCATGCTTTCCACCAGGGTGGTTCTGCTCCAGGGCTCTCTGCTCCCAGTCTAACTCGTGTAGTTACGGCATTCTTGTTTGAATACATGAACCCTAACATATGTGACTTAAAGACAGTAAGTGAGAGAGAGCTGTGAACTTGAAGAAATTGTACAAATGCCAGTAGGACTAGGGATACTGACTCAGCCTTACAAAAGGATGCAGGTAACTCAGGAAGCCAAAAGAATCCTTCTCCATTTAGTGTTTTGCTGTTTGCTTTCGCTTTCTCCTGTAGCCCCCTTATTGGATGAGCACAAAGCTGCAAGGAATCCCGGTTTAATCCTCCTCGTGTCTAAGGTAGCCAGTCTCAGTACTTTATCCCGTGGTCTCAGAAAACTGCAAAGTTTGTAAAAGTCATGCCGTTTACATCCAGTTTGCTATTTGAAAACAAATGCCACATCCTGTTTTCCTTCAATCTGAGCAGGAATAGATTATGAGAACAGTTCCTGAGAATACGGTCTACATTCTGAGGCCACTAGTTTTCCTGCTTAGCCGTTCTGCTCTGACATCCCCACTCAGGTGCCCCCCCACCCCGTCCCTGTTCACACTGTTGTGCTAATGAGGCAAAACAAGCATAGTATCAAATTCCCACTGTTTAATCAGGCTGTTTTGACAACTAGAAGGACTTGAAGAGGATTATGGTTGAGATACATTGAAAACATGAGTAGTAACAGTTTGGGGAATTTCTAAATATTTTGCAAAATATTATGCTGTGTGGCATGTATTGGTTTCTCTTATCAAATCTGACTCGGGTGAAAGTGAACACATAGGTAGTAACTATTATAATTATGGCTACCGTTTATTAACCCCTTAGTGTATGCTAAGCATATTACTCATCTCATCAATCCGAAGAGTAAGTACAAAATCTCCATTTTACAGGTGAGAAAATGGAGGCTTGAAAAGGTTAAACAACCTCTTCAGGCTCACATGGAAATGGACATAGCTAGGTTTTAAACCCTGCCCTTTCCAACTCCCAAGAGAAAAATGCAACCCTGCCTCCAATCAATGCAATGTCTCAAACAAAGCAGAGAACTAGAATATGAGGCAGGAATGATTACCTGACCTGATCCTGCACCAGATGTAGGCATTGGCAGCCCCCTCAAGTTCTGGATCTCCAGTCTTCCTCTGACTTACAATGACAACAACCTAGGGTTTGGGGGAGGAAAGAGGCAACATACCAGAAAGCATTTTGGGATCATCAGGTTAATCAAATCAATAAATATTTATTGATCACAGAGCTAGGAATCTTGGGAACTATAACGATAAATAAGATACCATCCTAGAAAAGTGTTTAATGTAAGGGTGCCAGTAGCTAAGTAGAAAAGTGTTAGGTTCCTTCAGTTCCTGGAACAAGTCATTTCTATTTCTTCTACAAGTATGACATTTTAAAGACTGGAGATGAACATTGGTTAGAGAAAATTTTCCTACGGCACATACTGAATTGTTTTAGGAAGGAGAACGAGGGAGTCAGTAGATATTTTATCCATCCCCACGTTAATACCTCCCTGGACCAGTTCCCGATGACTCAACACTATTCTGGCTGCTAATGGCAAAAATAGTCCCCATAGATATATTTTTGTGCATAAAGTTGTCCAAAAACACAACATTAATTGTGCACATTATGTAAAAAGATAATAGTGTTACCTTTATAGTGGGGAGGTGGGAAGAAACACATCTCAGTGGATAACATTCTGTTCCAGATGAGGAATGTCAAACTGCCTCCAGGAGGTGATAGAAATGCTGACTTTTCCAACCAAAGATTGCCTCTTGCTCGAAGTACACACTCCTCAAAGCTCCTACAAATGTTGGATATCGATTTTCTGGGATGCCAACCACACTACTTTCCTGTTTCTCAGCCTGAAAAGGCAGTGAGCCTTGCATGAGCTCCCTGTCACTGTTTTTTTTTTTTTTCTTCACCTTTGAGGCTTCCACTCTTAACATAAGTAGGCACTGTATAAATCCAGGGGAATTTTTCATGTACTTCCATTTTATGGGTGTTTTCTAATTCACTCTCTATCACCATCATAAGAAGCAGGGATTATCTGTCATGATTACAGATTTTAAAATGGAGAGACAAAAAAGGTACCGTGATTTGTCCACCCTCATTCCAAGAATCAGTATTGACAAGGCGAGAGGATTAAAAAACCAGACATTTGCTTCCCAGGCCAATGCTTGTCAGAATTGTATTGTTAAAAGTAGTGTGAGAACCACAGTTCTTGACTTGTTGCCACGGTACAGTATGGAAGCAGAGTTTTTTGGATAGAAAAAAGGGAAAGACTACGTTAAGGTGACACTATTAATGTAAAAAGGCATAACATTCCATGTTTTCTTTCAAGCCAAACCTTTTCGAAACACCAAAAGCAAATAAAACACACCAATATAGAGCTGTTCTAGTTGGAAAGTGATCATGTACTGCCTCAGAGGTACCTCAGAGGCTCCTTAAGTTGACTCCAAAAATCTGTAGAGTCCCTCATTATCTGCCATGTCAGAGAGAGGTTGAGGAGGGAGACTGCTTTTCATCAGGGTCTCAAAGGATCTGTGATCCCAGAAAGATCTAGGTTATTTATCTTTCTGCTCGACATGAAACTCGTGATCATTCCCCACTTACCTTACTTTATTAATGTGCTTCTGAATCAAACTCAAGTGGCTTTGTTGAGGTCCTAATGACTGTGCCACAGTTTTGATTGAAAGTCTCAGCAGATTAGACTTGATGGCCCAAGCATAGGCTTCTGTTAATATGATGAATGGATAAGCAAAATCAATAAGCCACCATATTACTGTGGGACTCAAACATTTACCAAACCCTTGAAATCAGCTCATTTCTTAGTAAAATCGTAATGCTACTTATTTGTTCACTTGCTCAACATAAAGCGATTGCCTACCAAGTACCAGGAGCTGTAGCAGGGAATGAGACAGAAATGGCTTCTGCCCTCAGGAAGCTTACTGCAGTGAATTAACAGATGGTTACACTCACTGATCACTCAATATATGCCATATGCTTTGTTTGGCACATTGCGGGTGCTATCTTACTTAATTTTGACAAGAGTTAGGTAGATAACATTATTTGCTCTATTTTATAGTTGAGGAAACAGTAGAGTAACTTGCCCAAGGTGGGTAATGGTTTTGATCCCAGGTCATGTGCCTTTAGAGTCTGCATTCCTAACCAGTATTCTCCATTAGAAGCATGTAAAAGTAAGTATTAGAAAACCTTCTAAAACATAGCCCACTTTGGGTATACCATTAGTCATAAAACTGCACCTGGCTGTCCTGAATACCTAAATAAATGTTTTGAGTCCAAGAAACATCCCTTTCTTGTCTGGCTATCCTAGAAGGTGCCTCTTTTAAGTGTTCAGCAGAAAAGGCAGGAATTCATCAGTCTCAGCTATGGGACTTCTAAATGATGCAATTAAAATGAGAACAAGAGACTTTGTAATTGTGGACAGTCACCATGGCCATTAGATAGTATGAAAGGGCTGGCTGTAAATTCAGCTAATAGTTGAAGGTGCGTTTTCTGGTAACCTATCTCGATTTCATCTACAGAAGCAACCAAGTAGCATTACAGTAATAATGACTCATTAGTGACTTGAAATTGGGATTATTTGGCTTTGCTTTGTGTCCGCGGATATGCAAGGCTGATGAGACAGTAGAATAGATGCTAAGAAAATCAAAGGGATGGTCAGTGATGGAAACAGAAAGACTTCTTCCTGGGCAAAGGAACCAAGTGAGCTTCACTATTGTGAAAACCTCTGAACGTTGGGCATGGGGATTTGAGATCACCCCAGCTCCTCCCTGGGCGGGTCTCCCAAAGCTCAGTGGAGAACACTTCTGCTCTCCACATGGAAGAAATGGCTAAGTAAAGGATATGCAAAATTATAAGAGGGATAGCCTTTCTAGCCTGGAGTCTAGGAAGAAAAAAAATGTTAAAGCAAAAGGGGGAAAATAAATACCTGGGTGCTAGTAAAAATGGATGCAGTTTGCCCATTCTGTTACTGATACAAACGGGTGAGCTAAGAAAACATACTGTGTTCTCTGATGAGCCCCAGATCCTCATGAAAGAGCACAGGTATAAGCTTACCAGTCTCTAGCAGTTAAATCTGCCAAGTCTCAGCCGTCTCCATCAGTTCATTCTTGTGCTTCTAGTCATGGTAATTCATTCCAGAACACTAAAACTCTTGCCCTTGAGGCTTCCATGTTCTCCCACGGATAAAGCAAGAGCTGCAGTTGAGTCTTCACAAAAGTTCCCATGAAATCCTTGAGTCATCCTTGTTTTTGATTTGGTGTTGTGTTTTTATATTCCTCTCAGTATGGATAGCATGAATTTTTCAATTTGCAAAAGGATTTAATCAACAGCAAATGTTTTGAATCAGATTAAAACCCAAATACTTTAAGAGCTATGTATTTATTCTGTCCTGCTGGGTGCAGTCATTTTATCTTCCTTCTGAAGGGCAATGCAAAGCCATAGATTCTCTAATGAGTTCCTTGCAACAGACAGGTGTGTTAATGGTTAACAGTGATGAACGTTTCCCGTAAAAAATCCTGGGTTCTTCCTTAGAATTTTCCCCCTTCTCCTTGATACATCAAAAAATGGGAAATCATCTCTGAGACCGTTTTATTTATCTGTGTTTTCGGGACAGCACATTTACATACTCACGCAGGCAATCAATATAAGCAAGCCCAGGTCTTCCAAGAATCCTTAATTATACGTCTAAGAATGCATATGTATTCACATGTAATACTTGTGTTTCAGCAGTGTTTCCCCCCACCTTTTTGAGCTGACATGTGCTAAGACTCTTTGAAAGTAGTAAAATCAAGAGTGTAACAGGCAAATGCACAATGAGTTGTAAAATGTGATGGCAAAATAAAAAAATTTTTTAAAGGCTTCAGTCAGTATGATCAGTTAAAAAAAAAGACAGCCGGCAAACTGTCTATCATGTGATGAAATTTGACAGTAGGGATTATGGCTTTGATGGACCAGAACAGCTAATAGAAGAAGCTGACATTTTTGAAACCCTGCTAATTAAGGGTTCCTTCCTTAATATTAAAATAAAGTCTTTGTCTGGGTTTTATGGTTGGAGAATCAGGTGTTTTCATTAATATATGCCAGTCAGTCTTAATAAGCTTGGAGGGCAGAGGAAGTTATTATTGAGTGACCTTCTACAAAATAAGCATGTTGCTAAGGGCTCTAACCCTGCCCTGTTCAGACTGATGAATCTCATTTCCAATGCAAAAGCTTCACAAGAAATCCAAGTATTCTCTGTGCAATCACAGAAAATAATCCTTGTGTCTCTTGTAATGTCCAGAATTGCCACTTACTACACTACTACTGTACAATGAATATTACAATACATATTATTTTTCTAGCACAATTGTCTACATTTCTGAATTGCCCAGAATAGAAAAACTTATTGTGAAGACACTTGTATTGAAAAGTCAGCTCATTTTAATACTTTTCAAATAGTCATCTACTCTGTTCATGAATTATAATGCTCCGAATACATCTGACAATACTGGCTTTGAAAAGGAGATATGTCTATATTATTACATATTCATTTTCAAATAGATTTCAAACAGATTTTAAACCATTCATTGAAATTCATTGAAATGATAAATTCACAGTTGGATTTTGATTGACTCTTAATCCAATTTTACTTTTGATAAGTTTTCACCCCTCTCTTCCCACCCACCCCCAAACCTTTCTCAACCAATATTTTTTTTGTTCTGCTGTTGGTTTTTAAAGCAAAACCGATGGGATATGGTAAAACTTGAAGGTTTTGATAACTATATGTAAAGCTTGTCAAATGAACTGGTAAATTTAGTTAAAATCAGTAAAGGACCGCACTCCAGGTGATTTGTCTAATTTCCAACATACCAAGCTTCTCTTATGGAAGCAGATGTGTATTCCAAACGGCTGTTAGTTCACACCTACAGCAAAACTTTGAAAGGGTCTTTCAGTTACCGAGCCATAGCACCATCTTGAAATAACGTGGAAATACGCAGATAGCTAAGGTAGCTGGTGTTGGGTTAATAGATCACACACCTTTAGCTTTTGTGGTTGCTCACCGTGAACCAGCTGCTCCTTATCTTGAGCTCTTTCTGTCTGTCCTAGAAGGAAAAGTTGGGCAATACCTCTGCTGGATGCATGGTCAGGTGAAAAGACAACAAACCTGTTAAAGTCTCTTTGGAGAAGGAAGGAGCGGGATTCAAAGCTGCACAGTGCACTGTGGGTTTTGTGCTCAACCGTGGGAAACAAAAACCATCCATCATAAAAACAGAGTTGATTACTGTCTGCTAGATATAAGAACAAATAAGATGAGAATCTTGGATTCAGGGCTTAGCGTGGGGGACAGGAAGTTAGCTCAAAGTGTGGCAATTATTTCAGCCTTAGGTTTATAGGAGTCAATTATCTTTGACATACACACTAGAGAAGAAAAACAACATATGACACTTCCTATAAATGACTTATTGAAGCTGTTTTTCAGTATTTTAAAAGGAAAAATAAAAAGGTTAATGAACATTAGCATAGATCTATCTCCTTAGGGCCCAAATCAATCATCTAGCGTTCGCTTCCCACTGTCCTAAGGCTTATACACACACCACCCCTGCCTTTCGAAGTTCCACCGTAGACCCTGTTGTGTCTTGGATTGTTCCCATCTTCTCATCACAGCCACCTGTCCTTTCTACTTGTCTTCTCTATGTGGAACCAGGCCCTCCCAGACGCTTTCGGTTTACATCCACTTCTGGACTGATCCACGCCAGTGCTTCTCAAAGTGTAGATTGTGAGTTAGCAGCGTCTACATCACACAGGAGCTTCTGAAAAATACAACGTCTTGGGCCCTAACCTACAGCTATAGAACTAGAATTTGTAGGAGCTCGTGACACTGCATTTTTAAGGAAATCCCCCAAGAGATTTTCAGCAGTTTGAGGGAACGATCTATAATGTTCAAATTACACCTTATCCATATACTGTGTTGTGCTGTCAGGTATTTTTTTTTTTTTTTTTTGCCATATCATTTAACTCTGTCTTCTCACTTCCAAGTGGATTGTAAGCTCCTTGGGGGCAGATGCTAAGTTTTAATGTTTCTTTTTATGCCCATAAGCCAAATTCACTGTCTTACGGAGAGCAGATGGCTGGTAAATACTTGAGTGACTAAAGTCTTTTAATTAAACTGTAGATCAAATCTAAAAATTTAGGTCTCTTATTCTAAAGACATTCCTCGGTTTCGATTTTTTATTCTCTTACCCCTTTCCCTTTAATACTAATTTCACGGTATTCTAATATTACATGTTCTTCTCCGGGGAGTCTAAGGTTCTAGAGCAACACTGTCCACAAGAAATATACTTCAAACCACGTGTGTAATTTTCACTTTTATATCAGCCACATTTTAAAAAGTAAAAAATAAGTGAGATTAATTTTAATAATTATTATACTTAATATACCAAATAATATGTAACAATATAAAATATACGGTATTGCATTCTTTTCATTTTTTACACTAAGTCTTAAACCTAGTGTTATTTTATCCTTACAGCATAGTCTAATTCAGACTGGCCACATGTGGCTACCATATTGGACTGCACAGCTCCAGAGAATATTCATGGATAAACTCCAGGGGGGTCTGAAACCCCTAAGATGAAATGCCAAATTTTATATGTACCTTACCGGAGCATTTTTCTGGTGAGATAGAAGCTAGAATTTATCAGATTCCCAAAAGGGTTTATTTCCCCCACCACCATCAAACTCCCACCCTCAAATATCTTAAGAAACACAGCACTGCTTTTAGCCTGTGGAATGACTCATTTTCTCTACTTGCCAGTTCTATTTACATTCCCTATTCTAACAAGACTAACTCACAGTCTGTTATTAAACAGTTGTGAATTTAACTTATTCCTTTAAAATAGCACCTAGAGAGTGCTCCGGGTATTGACTTGCTTCATAGAAAATAACCTCAAACACTACCACAGTTGGTAGTTACAACAACCAAAATAAAATAGAAGTGTATTAGGCCTTTTCCTTATGGTAATTCACTAGGAATAAATGATGCACTAGATCCATGTGCCCACATGGCTTTCAGGAAGTTCCCAAGATGTACTAAACCATACCAACAGGAAATGTTCTGGAAGGGTCAGTAACTGATGACAGCACAGAGGATTTTATTCCTTCTTGTTCTCGTCATTGGGTTATGAACTCCAGATTAATTTGACACCTACTTTCTATAATGGCTCAAGTATTTTTGTAGACCTTGTGATTTTATTGGATGAGATTTTTTCAACACCCCCTCACAGTGACATGGAGGAGAGCCAGTTGTTTCAATTATGGCAGCTCTGGCATGACCTAAATCTCAGAAACCAAAATGTCAGTTGAACAAGATCCTCCTCCTGTTTCGCTTTCTCTTAAATCATAACTATCTCTTGAGATGTACAGATTGTCTTTCTTAAACCTTTCAGGTTTTGTTATTTGTTGCCATCATTGTTTTTCTCAACAGCATCACTTAAACGCTGTGACTTAGCTCCTGGTGAGGGCCTCCATCGTAGAGTAGCCCCTTTAAAAACAACCAGGTGTGATTAACTCTGTTATTTGTGCACAAGAAACATATCCAAAGTCTTAGTCCTGTAAGCTGCCTTGGTTTTCTATGACTACAATAAAATAATACTATGAAACTTTCACAACACAAATGGAGTGGCGTGTGGGGGGCTCAGTCAGTTAAGCATCCGATTTTGGCTCAGGTCATGATCTCACGGTTCACAAGTTCGAGCCCCACGTCGGGCTCTGTGCTGACAGCTCAGAGCCTGGAGCCTGCTTCGGATTCTGTGCCTCCCCCTCTCTCTCTCTCAAAAATGAATAAACATTAAAAAAAAATTCAAAATACAAATGGAAAAGTCAACCCCATAATTATTCCTGTTGTCCTTATCCGTTTATCTTTCTTAAAAATAAAAGGGCTGTTTAGAATCAGGGAAAAATTTTAATTTCATCTTAACTTGCAAGTATTTTCTACTTTTTCTTGTTCGTGCTGCCAAACGAAGGACAAAATTCACTCCGAGAATAATAATAAACAAAAATGAAGATATGTTGATACCAAAGTCTGGCTATGTATAACATGCATTTCAATGTGTATCTAGATTTAAATGACAAATATTGAACCATATAAAATTTGAGGATAATGGATTAACTTTGCCAATATCAGGTATTTTATGTTGATTGTTCTCCTTACTACCAAGGTAATGAAGAAGCTTTGAAAGTGACATCTTACTATCTGTGTGATCTTCAGAAAAGGGAGATTGACTTCATTTTCTTTTAAGATTGTTAATCCTTCTTTCTTGGCATCATCTCACTCTTTACTATGATGTAACCTTTAATTGCATCCTTTTTTCCTTTCCAGCACTATGAGAAATAGTAAAAAGTTGGCCTTTCCTACCCTCCAGACACTTTAAAACTTCAAAACTATAGGAACTTTGTAAAGCCAGGTTTTCAAATTTCTTGATTTCATCACCTTCACAAATCCCTGGGCTCATTCCTGTGATGTAATGTCCCTTCAGTATTGCAGCATTCTCGAGGTTCTTCTTTTAACCAGTGTCTCTTAATGAAAGAAAAAGGATATTGACACATCAAAACTATTCTAAGACCACTGCTTTCATAATACCCGGTGATGGAGAAATACCTGAACCATAGAAAGAAAAAATGAAATACAGTATATAATTTATTTCTTAAGCAGGAAAAAAAATGGGGGAGACTTCAAAAGTCTGGGTCTGTTTTATACCCAGACTACTTCTAGAAGTATTCAAATATGCTCAGTTTTATTCTAAGTAATGACCCATCTAACACTTTTGAATATTTAACAGTGTCCTTGATCAATTCAACTGTTGGGAGTGATAGTCATAAAAGCAGCATGCTGTTCCACATAACTGTGCCTAAATTTGAAGCAGTATCCTCAATTTGTTGTTTCTCCTTTTGTTCCATTTCTCCAACAGCTTTTTTCTTTTTCTTCTCTGAGAACTAAGAAATCCACTGGAATTATCTTCTGGCACTTCTTAATCAAAGTTCAGAACTAGGTGAGGCTATAGTCTCTTTGGATGCTGTGGTTGCAAATTCTCAAGTCGGGCACTCCAGGGGTTATAGAAAAGCATACAAAAAACAACGAAAAAGTACTTGGCCTCACTGATTCCCAAAGGAGCTGAAATGTTTATTTCTGAAGATAAAATAAACACTTGATATGGTATCTTTTAGCTCAAATTCTTCTAAGGGAGAGCTCTGTTAACATATCTGTAAGAGGAGAGTTGGATTCGTTTTCTTATTTGATGACATTGCAAGGATGTTTCATTCTACCTCATAGTTCTGATATAGAACCTTTCTTTCTTCTTGTTCTACTAATTTATACATGTATTTCTGTAACAGACCCAATGCTTTTATGCGTTTTTCTTCAGATAAGTCAGCAAATACATAGAATGAGACAGAGCAGTAAAGAACATCAAGTTGCTGTCAAAACAGTTCATAAATATTCAGTAGAGTTCTGCAATACGTAGGAAGTTATGAAGATGGCATTAAGATACCAGTAAATCCAAAGAAAACCTATGCTAATCAAGCTATCACATCTTATTATATTTTATTCTTTTATCACTTTATTATCCCTCAATAATATAAATGGGACCCCCAAAAAACTACAAATCCTAACCTGCCATGCTGAGATAGAATTTCCATCTTATCCTGGGTATTTTCTAACCAGGGTCTTACAGTAGATCTCAAAGCCTAACCTGGGAGTTCATTCTCCAAACCATTTGCCACTAACATATTTTTCTCTCAGGTCTGACCTTCTGTCCCAATTTTACTGCCATCCTCTGTAGGAGTAGGGCCCAGCTGCAAAGCACTCTGGAAAAAGGGCTGAACCCAAAATGCCTCCAGTCCTCCCAGCAATCTCAATGCTCTCAAAAATCTCTTTAAAAAAAAAAATTACAAAAGGTTTAGGAAATTGTATGTTAAATGGCAGGTTCTAAGTGATATTTTTTATGTGCTAAAAATGAACACTGTGTTATTCTTAAGACTGAAATATTTTTAAAGAAAGAAAGAAGCATCTTCCTTAAGCTGTTCCACTATGGAGATGACTGGCAACATTGCTACCTGTTCCTCATTTGTACCCAGCCATCTCAGTCAAAGGGGCACTGAATTCAGTGAGTTGCACTGTTAGTACATCACTGTACTTAAAAAGTATTTGCTCACCCCAGGGGGCCAAGCGAAGGCTATTGGCATGCTTGCTTGATGTATGAGAAGACAAATTAGTCCCCCATCCTATCTACCAGCAGGGTACAGTGACCCTACATGGAAAAGTCAACTGAAACCACTGTATAATATATTTACATTTTTTTCCAGGAAACTTCAGAGTTACCAAATCAACTGTGTCTAGTGTGCAAATTGCATGCAAGCTAACAGAATGTGAATTAAATTTGAGGAAAGCCATGGTTTAGCTTGACTATGCAGATGTCACTAGTTGCTACAGTCTTTTCTGGAGGAATCTATGGTAGCTTTGAGTGGGGAAGCACAGGGAGAAAGGAATTTAAGTGAAATGCTGTTCCTGGATCTGACTGCTTATTACTCATTGGCTCTCTCCTGCCCCTTACACATTCTTAGCTGTTTTCTAACACACTAAGCAATATGAGAGAAGAATTTCTCTCTCAGCGTCACAAAGCTGGAGTAAAGATGGACTGAATGAGCAAGGTTGAAAACATCACTGCTTACTTTTCCTTCTTAGGTTAGAGAAACATCTCAAAGTCCCCTGGGTCTGTGCTTGAGTTTAATAAACTTTTTTTTTTTTTTTACCACCACATAAGGTGATTGGACTTACTAGAAAATGAAGAGTGTCTCATATTTGCCTCACAATGCAGTTTGCACTAATCAGAAGAGCACAAAGGTATACCTTTCCATTATGTAGGTTGTAATTGATATAAAATAAAATCTCTCCGAATTTCTACCATTAACTTGAAAGGATACTTAATGAAACTATGTGAACATTTGGATAACCGGCTAACCACAGCTCTATCATAGACTGCAAAGAGGGGGTTACAAAAGATGGCTGTATTAAAGAGTTCCTTAAAACCTGTATTTTCCTGGCATTTTTATAGTTCTGTCCTCCATTAAGCTCAGTTGCCTTTTACAGAAGAAGGCAGAAGTCTCAATGCATTCAATAAATACTTATGGGAAATAAATATATTATGGTGCTATATATGGCACCTCATTTTACAGGGCAAATGTTATAATAATCATGCCATGAATAATATAAAAGAACCATCCTACACTTGTTCGAATCAAGCACAGGCCTCAATGTCTATCTTTTATTCATTCAGCAAACATTTGTTATAGAGCTACTGTGTGTAAGACACTAGTCAGTCCTAGTTCTCAGCAGGCAAGTTTTGGAAGAGTTGGTAACTGAGGATGTGAAGATACCTAATTAACTATAGTACCATTGGATTGGAGCTGTATTTATTTTTCCTATTTCAAGGTAACATGAAGTAATGTCTGTTTCCCAAGTAAAAGATCCCCAGTCTTCGCTCCTGTGGTGTATTTTGCGACACAGAATTTAGTGGCAGGTGAGTTCTAGCCAGCCTTCCTAAGAGAGAAAAGCAGACAAGGGGTGAGAAAAGTGGTTAACTGAGTTAGCCAGCTGGGCTTACCGCCCTACTTCTACCAGCAAACAGCTGGGTAAATTTGAACAAGCGTTTTTAACTTCTCACCTATTAAATAAGAGGGTATTAATGGACGGTTTGTAAGGTCTCTTCCAGCTCTAAAATCTAATAAAGTGAATTGAAAAGCAGTGTAAGGAATATTAAAAATGCTAGACAGACGCGCCTGGGTAGCTCAGGCAGTTAAGTGTGAGACTCTTGATTTCAGCTCGGGTCATGATCCCAGGGTCATGGGGTGGAGCACCGTGTTGGGCTCCGTGCCGAGTGTGGGGCCTGCTTGAGATTCTCTCTCTCCCCCTCTTCTCCTTTCCCACTCACTTGCTCTATCTAAAAGAAAAGGAAAAGAAAAAAAATACTGAAGAAAAAAGAAAGTGCTAGACAAATGTAAGATGTAAGGAGGAGGATTCAAGGCCCATAGAGTTTTGTCGAGCCCCGTATCATTTTCAGTTTAGTACACCTGCTTTCTCATCTTTTTTTGGCCTAAGAGTCTGAAGGCAAAGCCTCCTCAGCTATGGGGTTGAGCGGGCTGCCTGCCCCTGGCCTGCCGCCTCCATGGCACTCAGTGTTCTCAACAGAGTAAAGCTAAAGGATGGGAGGAGCTCAGAGGTCCCTGCTCAGCCTCTCTGACTGTTGACACACTATCCGAGAAGTGGTAGGATGTCGAGGCAGACTTGGAACCAGATTCTACCTCCGCCATCAGCCTTTTCTACCCTTCAGGTTCTTCTTCTGTGAAACGGGAATTACCAAAACAGTTCAAAAGAGGGTTATGAGGAAGAGTCAAAGAAAAGTATGGAAAGGACTTGTACACGGTGGTCGGTAGCTACCCATAGTGTTAGTGCTCTAGTTGAGTCTCAAAGCGGGCATCACTCCTGCTGCACCCTCTGATTAAAGCCATGTCCCAAAGCCCCCCCACACACACACCGTAAGAACGCCTCACCACGGGTAGGTAGGAGTATGTGTGTCTGGGTGCCATCCTTTCTTATCTGCCAAACAGCAGCAACAACAGCAGGCATTTATTTTGTTGCTTGTTTCTTAAAAAGTAATTTCTTCTGCATGGTTTCACTAGAGTTTCAAACTGAGGCCCTAGACAGGTCGAGCAAGTCTTGTTTTCAACTCAGCTCTTAGGGCCCCCGCCTTACACCATTCCCAAGGAGTGACACTCCCAGGGAGGTGGCATGGGGGGGCCCTCTGTGTAGAATCCGACGTGAGTGGTGCCCCCCCAGAGTCCTACAGAGTGGCAGGACAGCCACTTAAATGCCAACTCTAAGTAGGAAAGTAAAAACCCAGGGACGTTAAATGAATGGTCCAAGGTTACACAGCACAGGAGGAAAAGATTCTCATCTCCAAGTCAAGTTAGGACTCCAAGTAGTTTGTACTTTCCCCTACGCTGTGTGACCTTGAGTGTGACACATACAGAGAGAATTTGATCCTATCATAGTCTTTGTCCACTATTAGGCTTCGGGGTATCCTGGTGGAAGATCTCTTGGGGTCACTGGAGGACGGTGACACAGCACACTGTGACTCAGTCTTGCTCTAGCTGTGCTGTACGTGGCACATCCATTATATCATGGAAAGGAAATGCCTGCACACCCGAGCAAAGCAGGCTGTGGAGACAGCGGCCTACTCCTCCTCGCCGTAAGACTGACTTGCATGAATATTCAATAGCCAGCACCCCTAAAAAATCTATTAATCTCCCACCTGTGTTGTCATCTTATCACAATCTGTGGTCTGTGCCAAAAGGCACATTGCAGTATTAAAGGAAGACTCGGAGTTTGCGAAGTGACAGAAATATTTATTAAAGTGCTGCAGTCGGACTCCGTGCAAAATGAGAGTGACTTCCTCATATTCACTAATCCCCAAACAAAATAACCATCAAGAAATATTAAAACACACATTTTATTAGTTTCATTTAATTTCTTAATTGCTCAAAGTCAGTTTACCCATTTATTGCTGTGTGAAATGCTTAGAGGCAAGGCGCACATTAAAGGGATTATTTCCATGTAATCCCTCCCTCCCAGAGGGTAGGAACTGATCACTTATGAATCCTGATTTACGCTCTGTAACAATATCAAATGGAGGAAATAGTTATTGTAAAATGATGGAGTCAGTAGTCGGGTAATACAGTAGGAGAGTGTAATTTAATAGCAAAGAGAAAGTACCTCATTTTCGGTAAAAGTTATGCGAGGCTTTTCAGGAATAGCTATTAACCAAACTGAATTTAGCCTTCCATTTTTCTGGCTATACCTCCGTTAATTGATAGATGTTGAAGATGGGTAGCCTGTTACGATTTTAATCAAATGGTGTCCGGGAGTAGATGTGATCATTTTGCTGGGACTTGGAGTTCTGGGGATAATAATTGCTCCGGGCATTATGCTCTCTGTGACAGTTCGCCCACTGCTGACCTTCCTTCTTGGAAGAAAGAGTGTAGGCTCTCAGGTGGAATTTGGAGGGATGCTGCAAATCCCCCAGGAAAGGGAGATGAGGTAGGAAGGAGTTGTAGAGACATATCCACCAAGAAACAGGAGAGTCTGAACTTCTGGCACGTGGGTGCCTCATAGCTGGCCTGAGACCATTAAACCCCCGAGGACTAGGGAAACCCATCAGGGACCCAGGAAAGAGCTTTTTCTTGTTCAGTGGCTGATAAATCTCTCCGTCGTAGTAGCCGTAACCCAATGTTATTTTAGGAGCGTTACTGCTCTTCTTGGAAGGAGGTGAGAATTATACCATCAGAAGAGTACAGAGGTAAAGCCAATCCCTTAGACAGCACACAACTTCTTAGAACAGCATACAAGCTAGACAGGGGCCACGCCTCACAGCATGGAAATAAGGCAGTGCCTCCATTTCAGCTGACCCCCCTTCTGATATCTGTTGTTCATTCCCTACCTGTAGAATCAGCCTGATACAAAAAGTATACAAAATAAAACATTTTCTCCCTCAAGGAGACTTGTACCGTGTATCTTATTGGAGTGAAGGCAAAACAAGCTGATACTAGCAGGAAAAAAAAATGGTGGGTTCAGACCCCAGCTGACCTCTTTCGCATGGAAGATTCTCCATATGATATCAAACTAATGAGTAATATTTAATGAAAACATTGTGCCTTTGCATCTATTTGTAAGCAGCACTTCTTCCATCTAAATTTTACGTAGAAAAAAGCTGATATGTATAAATACCCATCTTGGAATTCTGTGTATTTTAAGGAAAATACTCATCCGCTATCTCTGGCTGTTTCTCCACAAAGCCCAAACTTCTCAATAAGAAAACCGTAGGATTCAGTCAATCATCCGGTTGACACCAAACACGCAAGTATTTGATGATGCGTGGATAAAACAGCTGAAGGAGAGAGGCAGACTCATCCACATTTCTCAGAATGTTTTGGCTTTATGCAAACAACAGTACATGCGGAAAAAACTGGGCTCAACAATCGCTAACTAAAGACCTACAAAAACAACCTTTGTCTTTCAACTTCAAGAATCCCTAAGCACTTAAGGATAAAGACTGAGAACCAGGATGGTTTCTGGGGTCTGCCCATATTTCCTTTTCTGCTCAAGATCTGAATCACAACCGTGCTAAATTTGAAAACGGAGAAGCTGTGACACCTTTCTTTCCACCCTTTCTCTTCCCCCTGTAGGTGGAGCTGACAGGCAGCAGCGTCTTTGACTATGTCCACCCGGGGGACCACGTGGAGATGGCAGAGCAGCTGGGCATGAAGCTCCCCCCTGGGCGGGGTCTCCTCTCGCAGGGCACCGCTGAGGATGGGGCCAGCTCAGCATCTTCCTCCTCCCAGTCGGAGACCCCTGAGCCAGGTGGGAATTGCGATTCCATCGTGTGGGATGGTGGGCAGGACCTTTGCCAACGATTGCACTCGAGTTGCCCGTGTGAAGAGACTATAAATAGGTCTAATGGTATTTAACAATTCCATGCAGCTTTCTGTCCCATGCAGTAATTAAATAAGGAAGAGATTTGAAAATAAGGAGACATTTTAATAAGTATAATCCTGAGATCTAATTTCAGTTGAACAATACATAGAGAAGGTACTAGTTCCTTTAGTTTCTCTTTCAAATTACTAGAGGGAAAAGGTTCAGATTTGGAAAGCCCTCTTCCTTTTATTGTCACCATGGCTAAATGTAATGCATTTATTTATTATTCAGCAAAATCTGTAATAAAGGTTCCTTGAATATTAGCTTGTAGAGAATTAAAAATATTAGGGACTTGCAGAAATCTTGGTTTCTTTCTTTTTTTTTTTTTTTTTTTTTGTAAGCATCAGAAGGTACTTGAAAGATGTGAACAGATAAATTAAGGCTAAAAAGAAAACAGAAATGGCTACATTTTAAACTGCCTTTCCACCCTCAGTATTTAATTAGATCAATTGTATAGAGGAATGAACAGAGGTGACATTCCTCATTGGGATTCCTTCCAGGACTCTTATAGACTTTGCATTCAGAATGTTCCCATTTTCATTGTGTTGTACTGATGATAATTTAAGTATTAGGGGAAAATCCATTTATAAATTAAACAAAATGACTTGATATCCATCAGTCCCCTAGTTCATCAAGCTGTTCAAACACGGGGAAGATTGGCTGGTCGGCCTGGGTCTTCCGAGAGCGCTGGTAATTAGATCTGCGAAGGATTTATTCTTTGCTGATTGGGGCTTTAAATTAATTGAAGTTCCACATTTGTGGTTTTGTCCTTTTTGTACTTTTTTAGAGGAGATATTTCATATTCTTGTGTGGTGGAGTGCTTGGCCAAGCAGCAGTGGTTTAAATGTTAATTTTTCTCATGAGAAGTTTAAGATTTTTAATGAATCAAGGCCTGATTTGAAGTGCAAAGTTTTATTTGCTTACTTGGGAAATTATTTTTGCACTCTTTAAAGATGCTTGTACTTTACTTGATATGTTGTTTTAAAACAGCTTTGCAACGCAAACTCGTTTTGTAGAAAGAAACATGGGGGGAAAAACCTGTCTTAAGATTAATACTAAAATAATTCTAAGAAAATACTTAAATTTGACCTGCTTAAAAATAATCACAGTATGTCTGCTCACACAGAAGGGGAAAAAAAAAAATAACCTATTGACCTGTTTGGAAATATGTTGATTCCATCTAAAATCAATTCATGTTTCCTTGGCTAAGTTATCTGCAGCTTCTAGGACACCATTCTGCAGCACTGATGAGCCTCTTTCTCCAATGAGCACCAGACATGAGAAGAGAGAGTATTTGAGACTACCCTTGGCCATTTACAAATGAAAATAATTTGTTCACAGGGAAGTTATACATTTCTTCTAGCATTGCTCACTGACTTCACTGAATAGATATGTCAGTGAGATCATTCAAACTGCTTTTGGTCATTAGAATATTCCTATCTGGGCAGATTTGAGAAGCAGCACATGAAAATAGGTTTTTACTCTTCCTTTCTGGATGATGGATTGGGAAACCTGGCAGCTCAGGACTGTCCACACTCAGTGTGTAAGAGTTCAAGTTTATAAAACCCTTGTTTCCCTGACTGACAAACTCTCAAGTTGAGAAGATCTCCAGCCTTCCCTCTCCGTCAAAACCAAGGGCTAACCTTCTGCCCCAGTAGGAAGCTCAGACACCTCAAGGCTGCCCCGCCCACTGGTGCACAGCTCCAAGAGAAAGTTCTCTGAATATGGAGCCAAAATCTAACTTGGCTTCCACTGACCCCACATCTGTCCTCTGGGGATCTCATTTCAGATCTCATTTCAAATCTGCTTCCTCACCATCCTAGCCTCTCAAATACGTGAAGTCAGATACACCAGATTCTCCCTCCCTCCCTCCTGGCTTCCTTCTCCTTTTCAGGTCAAACAGCGTGGAATCCTACAACCGTTTTCAGTGGCATGTTCCTAAGACCCCCACCACCCTAGTCACCCACCCCCGGCTGCGCTTCAGTTTGTTAGTGACCCTCTGAGAACTCAGTGAAGTCCTCTAGATGTATTCTGACTAGGACAAAGCAGAGGGGCAGTCCTCTTTCACAGTTTAGGCTACTGTACTTTTCTTGAGACAACCTAAGGTTGAATTAGGTCCTCTTGGCAGCCAGGTCACACTGTTGATTCATATTGAGCTTCATGTCTCCCCAAACACATGTTAAGGGTAAGTAACTTGTCACTTGGAAAAGATTTTGATCGGGAGAAAAAAAACAAACCACAGCCTGTAAACCAGTTCTGCAGGGATATCGTGAGCTCAAGTCAAAATCAAACTGGTTTAAGATTGATTATAAGAACTCTGATCAATCCCATGCCTTCCACGAAGCACCACGATGCATAAAACAACTCTAGGCACACTGTTAGAACTCAGTTCCCACTTAGAATCTTTTAATTCTGGATATTAGAATAACATATCTCCTTTAAAGTTCCTGTGTCGTTCAACATTGAAGTGTGATTGACAATCTCCTTGGTTTCTTTCCCCGGCCCTCCCAGGCTTCTTTGAGCCATCCTAACTAGTAAAATTGAAAATTCTGCTTTCTACATTTCTCAACAGCCAGGGCTCATTAGCGACAGTCGTGTAAGAAGGGTTTCTCTTCCTTGATGAAGAGTCTATCTCTTACTATTACAAAATGTGAAACTTACTTTGCCTTAAAAATCTGTAGCCTTGGTTATTTTCAACCTTAGGCTTAAAAGGCAATTAGACTGACTGCTCAAATACTGAAAAGCAGCTCAAGGTGCTACCTTTAACTAAATATCTTCACTAATGCAGATCACTGCTCCAAGGGAATTACTTAAAAAGTTCATGTCAGGCACTACATCCCAAAGCTGCTTATGTTTCTTACAGGCTGAAGGAATTTTAACAAGATTTCCTAATTCTTAATATTATGAGGGGACATTTTTGAAGACTTGTTCATTGCATCGTAATCTTTTAAACGATGATGAAACACAGATTCTTTTTTAAATAGTAGTGTAATTTTGTTGGAAAGGGGATATCAATATGTGGTGATTATGAAAATGAAGGTATGGACTTCTTCAGAAGCCCTGATGTGTTCAGTGTAGCATTACTAAATGACTGAAATCTAAATAACATTTGGCATTATAATAAAAGGAAATAAGTGACTAAACCAGCCTAACAGGCAGTGATACTGTGCCGTAATAAGAATACTGTTTCTTTGAACTCCCAGCCCTGTGACTGTCTTATCTTGAACCAGTCTCAAGATAATGGCCGGGGGGGGGGGGGGGGGGGCGGGGAAGAGGAGGAGAGGAGGAATCTCTTGACTATTGGAAACCCAAATAAATATTTGATATGTATGCATCGTTAGTCATAGTTGAAGTAAATACGGTATTTCTTTTAGAGAAATCTTAAAGCAGGCAGAGGAAAAATACATGAGAGGCCTTGTTTGAAAAGTTAGACCATTCTAGAGTGCCTGCCTATGTAGGTCTAAACATTTTGGAAGAGCTGGTATCAACCTGAGGCTCCTGAAACAGGGGACAGGGGGAGCATACAACCTCTGGGACCTGATGGAACCTTTTCTTTTCCCAGATCTGCGTGTATCTTTTCATTACTTTCAATGATTCTGTAATCTTGGGATTATGAGTGCTATCTTCTTCTCTTAATAAATTTCAGTGCTGCATCTTTTAAGTGCTTAATAAACAGAAGAGCAGCTCCTTCAAAAAATCTGGAGGAACTTTAAAAATCTCCTTATTCTGAAAGTGTTATTTTCCTTAAGTGAGGTCGTAAAATTGGGTTTTATTCTTTTTTTCTAATTATAAAATTAACTCATTCTTATTGTAAAAAGTTTAGAGAATGCAGGAAAGAATAAAGACCACCAAAAATCCCACTACCCCAAAATGACCACTGTTCATGTGCGTTCTATGTTTCCTATCTTTCCAGATCTTCTATTCCTGTATACATATATAAGTATGTAGTGGTTGGGGGGGAGAGGGGTCTCTGTCTGAAATAAGATAACATACAGGCTTCTGGTAATCTGCTTTTCCACTTAACCTCCCAGGCAACTTTCTCTGTCCCGTCTCTCACTTTAACATAAAATGTCCTTTCTGTCTCCAATGGTTTGTTTCCCACTAGCTAACAATCAAGTTCCAACTGTAGGAGCCCTGGCGGGAGTAACATACCTGGGCCCTGCTTCAGAGGGAATTCAGCCAGGACAAGAGGTTCTTGCAGCTTATTGAATGGGTACGAGCTCATAGAGAGAGAGAGATCGATACTGCACCAGGATTTAGACAATTTAGCAAAATGTATGAGACAATACTTTTGGTCAAGAATAACTATAGCAGCATGGTTAACCATTGATTGTCTAACGTAGAGGTTACTGCGCTCTGTCTCAAGTTTCAGGCAGACCTACCCTGTTATGGGGGGGTTAACATCATCATCTCATAGTATGATCTTTACACTATTATGCCTACTCTATATCCTGAATATTTTAAAGACAAGCAGAACTGACGCAGTTGAGTACTTGCCTGCATGGAAATAATCTGCATTTTCTACTTATGCTGTGGTAAATTTGATCAGCACTTGATTCTACAGGAACACAATTCCTCAGAATTCATTAGACAGTGTTCACAATAAGTGATGTAATTAGAGGAATAAACGGTTAGGAGTAACAATAATGAATGTAAAAATTTATCTGAGGATCAGGTTGCTATTTTGTTTCAAAAACTGCTTAGATATGAGATACACTTGTATCTTTAAGGGTGAATTATTTACCATCTAATGTACTATTGGTGGGGGTGGGGTGATGTTCTTTGATTCTTTTTGTTGTTGTTGTTGTTCAAGTTTCCTATCAATGAACTGAATTTAGAAGTCGGGCAAGGGAAACCATCTTACTAACCCCACATCCAACCTCAGTCCCCAGACAATGTGACTGTATCTACAGCACTTTCTGCTGTACTGCAAATGTCAAACAGAAGGTGTAATGGATTTAATATTAGCGCTGGCCAAGGTGTTGAGGGAGCTGTTAATAATGTCACTCCAGTTATTGATCTGAAGCCTTTAAAAATCAAAGAAAAGTGAGAGATCCCCTACTGGGGAAAGGCACACAGTGACTGGTTTTTATTGCCAATATATTTCTACATATAGAGTGGCAACTTTCTGGAATTATGTTATCACCATTAATCTCTGTGAGATTTTTGAAGTCGTTATATGGTAAGATAATATCATGGAGACTGCTCCGCATGCTAATGCTAAAAGACCAGACCGAGTTCTTTTAGACATCAACAGCTTAATAATTTGCGTGGTGACTACAACATTCAAGTTGTCGAATGTAAGACGTTTATTAGCACTAGATTTACTCTTGATGGCAATGTTGGATCCACTAGAAGTGTAATATACAAACCGTAGAGTCACTAGCGTGAGTTACTTTCTACTTTTGCCTTTCTAAAACTCTGACTACACCAAGTAACTACAAACCATGTGGTGACTCACTTGAGATGGAAATGAATTTTGTTTTGCAATATGCGTACTTTTTCAGGAAACTGCTAATCCTTCAATCTGAATGGCAGTTTGCCTGCAATGAAATTTCTGCTTTCCATGGTCCCCAACTAATAAATGAAATTAAAATGTATAATTTATGTTGAATGTTTATCAAACTGTAAACACACATTTAATTCCTTTCCATATTCATACAATATAAGCAAAGATAAATCCACCAGATAATGTACCACGGCTATCTCTGATGAATCGCATGTAAAATGCATCTCTACTGTAGCCGTAGCCATGATCCAGACTAGTTCGCAATTAGCCAAAACTGGCCTGCCTCCTGTTAATGCCCATGTGCACATGTATGTGTCCAATCTAGTAGCCAGAAAGCAGCCTAACCAAAACGAATCTTTTCATAACCCAAAGAGATCATCACTTATGCATAAATTCAGCTTTTATCCAAAAAATTACATATGCAAAATTATTTCCCTTAGCTATAGCACTGTTATTTAGAAATGAAATAGAAATCCTCTTTTGCCATCCCTGAGTGAAGATGACGCATATACACTAGAAACAAGCCAGTGTCATTCCAGAGACTGACTTGTCTAAGTCAGTTCTTCTTTTGCCTCAGATACACTGCCCTGATGCAGTACCAATGTTTTTCATGCAGAAAGTAGACTCTTTTTATTTTTTTTTTAATTTTTTTTTAACGTCTATTTATTCTTGAGACAGAGAAAGACAGAGCGTGAATAGGGGAGGGGCAAAGAGAGGGAGACACAGAATCTGAAACAGGCTCCAAGCTCTGAGCTGTCAGCACAGAGCCCAATGCGGGGCTCGAACTCACGGACCGCGAGATCATGACCTGAGCTGAAGTTGGATGCCCAACCGACTGAGCCACCCAGGCGCCCCGAAAGCAGACTATTTTTAAATGTCGCTTTTATCCCCAGCTATGCTAAACAAGATCACCTGGAACTTCCACAAAAGGGAATCAGTATTTTCCAGGGCTCTTTTCCAGGGCTCTCTTCTGGCATGCAAGGCCTAGGCACACATCACCTTCATTTGTGTGTTCTCACACTTTTGTGAGCTTGTCTGTGTGTGATGAGGACATTTCAAAGCAACCTTATACTTTGAGGATCTTGCCTGAGGGAGCCAAAGAAAAGTCAGGTAAAAATCTCTTCTCCCTACCAGGCTGTGCTGGCCTGGGACCTGAGCTCTGCCCTTCTGGGCTAGCTCCCGGATCACACAGCTTCAGTGCAAGGCATTCTTCTGGGGCTTTTAATCATCAATTGACAAAGACAGCCACTTGTTTTGTTTGTTTTAGTGAAGAGGGACAGATCATCCCTTAGCAAGTTGTCTTGGGTTTCATTTCAGAAACTCTGCAAATGTACCCCGTATCACCATAGGTAAAGAAAAGTCAAAATTATGACCTAGAAAGCTATATGAAATAACTGTTAAAAATAATGGGTTGAAAAAAATGACACCTCCAAATCCATGTTGGTGACTCCCTTGGCTGCAGGAGAACAGCCTCTCTTTTGTTCCCAAAGAAGATGTGGGATCTCACCATAGCTCTGCTTGCCATTCTGAAACAAACTTCCTCTTCCAGAAGTTAAATCACAGTTGTTGCAACTCAAAACAAAGGGCAGCTTTTCCATAAATTAATATAATGGGATCCAAGGGTTATCAAATGGTTTGTTCAATAATAGAAACACGGGACTCTTATCAAAATACACCATAGTTTCACTCCATTTGTATGTAACATTTTTTTCTAAACCGTCTATTGAAGGTTTAGAAGATCAATTTTTTCAACCCATTATTTTTAAGAGTTATTTTATATAGCTTTCTAGGTCATAATTTTGACTTTTCTTTACCTATGGTGATACGGGGTACATTTGCAGAGTTTCTGAAATGAAATCCAGGACAACTTGTTAATGGGTGATCTGTCCCTCTTCATTAAAACAAACAAAAAAAGTGCTGTCTTTGTCATTGGATGATTAAAAATCATAGATTCTATTTCTAGAACTCTTGCCTTGAACAAAACACAAGTTATTTGCTTTTAATACATATCACTGCACAGAAATTTCATCCCTGTCCAAATTATACGATTCTGAATTCTTCATCTGCACTAAACAGCAGATTTACGAAGGATCAGTTACCTGGCATTGACTGAGCTTTGCAGGGTGCACAGATCAGAAGAAGCAGAACTGGCTGGAAACCATTTCCACCCCTAGTGAGCAATTTACTCATGATTGCTTGGGGAAAATACTGGAAATATTGCTTCTGTGTAAAGTTTGCAACTTCCAGTTGTCAGCCCTTTGCCAAGCATTTATTCCCGAGTACAGCTTTTAGAAGCAAAGCATACTCAGGCCACTGTTGACATGGTTGGCACTCATATCCTGCTTTGGGTATGCAGAGCACAGAAACCACTAATTATAGGAGTTAATTCACACACTGTCCCTCTGAGGCAGGTCAGTGTGTTATCCTTATTTTACAGATGGGGGAGTGTCAGGGGGGAAGTGATGGAAATTCCAAGTGGCTTGGCACAAACCACACAAGTTACTTCAGCAGCCAAGGTTAGAATTGGGGTAGGTACAAAGCCTAGGAAGTAGATGGAGAAAGGACAGAAAACCCTGGTAGCAGACCTTGGAGAACAATTTTCTCCAAGAGGCTTCTGACATCCAGAGAGAAACCTAACTATCCCCTTATGCACATATTCCATCAGCTAAGCCATCTTTTTGTTAAATATAGTCTCTCAGCTCTCAGGTAGATAAAATCTTCCATCTACTCCTTTGCCCTGCCTTCACCTTATACCACAAATACACCGAAGCACCTTATACCACAATAAACAGTAGCATGTGAATCAATTATAGGCAAAATTCAGCCCCAAGTCTCTTGGTCCACATTAGCTGTGTGCCTTCTCAGCCAAGGGCAAAGCCAAAATTGTCTCTCTGCATTTGGCCTCTGCTCTGTCTCAGGCTCTGGGTGGCTTTTCCAGGCTTTTCCTTTCAGGACCAGTCTTCCAAGGCAGGCATGATGTGGGAAAAGAGCAAGAAGAACAACGGAGTCCATCAGGAGTCAGTCAGATCCTCCCGGAGGTATCTGCTCATGAAACACAATCATGGTTTCTTGGGACCCATGGGAAACACCGCCTAGCTTCTGTTGACAAAACTAGCTTCAGAGAGGGAAGAATTTGTGTCCTTTCTCTAGTTGTTATTAATTAGAGTGAATTCTTATTCAAGATCCAGGCCCACCTGATATTAGAGATTATGTAAACTGTTCAGTAGCCATTGATTGCACATCTGTCATGTGTCACATACTACACAAAGTACTGAGGCAACAAAAATGATGCTCCCTGCCTTCCAGGAGCTGATCATCATGTGAGGGGGACATGTTAATACAATATGCAGAAGTGTGATGATGACAATCTGGACACTGTGGTGTATGAGGAGGGTAGCACTGTATTACAAGCCACTGCTGTTAACAGTCTTGGGAGAACTATCTCAGGTTTGAAACGTCAACCCTGAAATTAACAGCTCATGAATGTTGCTTGTTTGGGAGCGAGTTGCTTTGACATGGCCAAATATACACATGACTGTCAGGGACTTTGATGCACAGGGTTGTGGGCTTCGGGGTTGTGTTTTATTTAATTAACCTAAAAAATGCCGGCTGCATGATAGTTTCACAGGAATATCAGTTCCTCAGATTATCGATCTTTTAGCTACATAGGAGTGTTCTGAATGGGAGGTGCTCCCAAACAGTCCCCCTTCCACTGATTTCGTTAACAATTTCAGGAAATGCTAGCTTTGGAAAAGTGTCCTGACTTTTTTTTAGCTTTTTCTACTCAAGATAGAATTTGTTGCAAATATTCTAGGATCATTAATGATGATACTAACAAATAGTTTTTATCATGTGTTACCTCTGTGTTACAGTTACAAACGTCGGCATGTTTAAGTAATGAATGTCTCACACTGACCCTCAAGCAAAACTAGAGATAGTAAATGGTTTGCTTCACACCAGAGTAGACCATGGCCCTAGGATCTGAACTCAGGTTATGTGTTTGTGGCACTTTGCCAGGTGCTTGTAGAGAACACAAGAGGTGGAACTGGTGACATCTGCCCTTAGAAAACTGATCATCCTCAGAAGACCAACACACAACAACCAGAGAGACAAGAATAACAATACTGCTGCTATTTTGTGAGGCATAAAAATGGCAGGTGGTATAAGAAATCAGGAAGAGGCTCAATGACTATGGATGGCTTTGATAAGGAGGGATGACTCACATGTACTGCATGAAAAACAACCTAAGAGCAAAGATGTAGGGATGATCTTCCAGGAGAATCATCCCAAGTGGCACAGTGGGATGCATTTGGGAGGCAGGAAGGAGCCCTGTCTTCCTCACTGAAACAAAGGTGCATGCCCATCTAGGATGGAGCCCAATCCTAGAGGAGTGCCAGGGAGAAGCATATGAGACTGGTATGGTAAGTTCTGGGTATAGCTTATTAAACAGAGCAGTGACCCAATGAAGACACTATTTCATCACTTAAAAATACAGAAATAGATTTTGAATTTAGAAGGATCTTCCCCTGTGGGTCACATTATACAACTACCTGTGAACTCTCGAATCCCTGTACCACAAAACTACTGATATTCATTGAATGGTCACCTAGTGTCAGACACGCTGCTAAATCCATTATATGGATTGCCTCATTCATTCGTCACAAAATACTATGAAGAAAGTATCATTGTTTTCCCATTTTACAGATGAAGAGAAGAAACTGAGAAAAAAATTTTAATGTATAAAAATCATATAGTTAGTAGGTGCAGAGCCTAGGTACCAGAGTTTCCATTATTAATCATTCCATCAAAGTGTTTCTCAGCATGCCATCTAAAATAGCTGTCCAACCTCAGCTGAGACTATACCCTCCATCCTTCCTAGGCAGCTCTATTAGCATATTCTTCCAATATTATCCTGATTCCTGTCTACAGGTAACTTATTATCACTGGACGTGATACCTGATCCTTTATTTTATCAAGAATGTGCAGGATGTGTTAAATAGAGTAGACTGGAAGTAAAGGAAACTATTCAAGAGGCTATTTCTTTCTTTTTTTTTTCTTTTGAGAGAGAGAGAGAACGTGCATGAGGGGGGCATGGCAGGGCAGAGGGAGAGAGAGACTCTTAAGTTGGGCATGGAGCCCAACATGAGGCTGGATCTCACAACCATGAAATCATGAGCTGAAATCAAGAATCAGATGCTTAATTGACTGAGCCCCCCAAACACCCCAAGAGGTATTTCTTTCATCCAAAAGTAGTGAGTAGACCTTGAGAGGAAATATTGAGAGGCCTTGTAATGGACCTAAGATAATAGAAAAATATAGAAATGTACCTGTGGTCAGTCTTTAGCCAGGAACTAATAATGGTTAATACTCTAGAAATTATTCAAGTCTCAGGCTTTCAGATGATTAGGATTGATGATACCATCTGTCCACACTTACTTTTTTTTTTATCAACTAGTAATAAAATCTGGAAAAAATTTTAAAATTACATATGCTATTGATCATAAAATATTAAGATATAAATTCCCTTAGGGTTCAAAGCTGTTCCTCTTTACAGTTTATTAAAGTATATCATGTGCCTTTGGTAAAATATCAGTCCACAGGTCAATGCTTCTTACTTGTCAGGGGATTTCCTCTCCAAATAAAAATACCAGTAAGAACAATGACAAAATTAGTGACATCATAAAGAATTAAAACTCTGCTTTCCTGGTCCAACCATCTGTTTAAGTGGAGCAAGTGTTAATGTTGGAGGAGGGTCAAAGTGTTCTGTTGATCCACTAAATTACTGTTAGTAAAAATGAGGCAAAATTTTATATAATTGATAAAAGAAAAATGAGTTAAAAATTTGACTAATATTTAGGGAACTACTTTCTATTTCACAAAAGCATTATAAAGTTATAAAAAGTATAAGCCAAATAATCTAGATATGGAAAACATTCATTCATTCATTCATTCATTCATTCATTCATTGTTTTACTCATTCGATCAATCATTATTTATTGCATGTGCATGGGCCAAGCCCTGTTCTAGTTCTTGGGATATACCAGTTACCAAGAAGGTCCTTGCTCTCACAGAACTTGTATGTCACAGAAACCACCAGACGAAAAGGAATCAAAAGGATCTCTATTGAAAGAATCAGTATGGAGGTCTCCATTTTATCAACAAGAGGTAAATCTATACATCAATTTGTAATGGACCTCCTGGCCTCTACTTTCTAGAATGCAGAGCAGACACAGATTCTAAGCCAGTACTTCCAAAATGTGTTCCTTATAACTGTCCTGTGAGATGTTCTTTATTAAAAGGATCCCCCAGTTAAAGAGCAGAAGAAAAAGCTTCATAGCCTATCTTCTCATTGGTGATTAACAACAAGCATTAACTTATGAAGAGTTGAAATTTGTGTCATCAGTAAGTCTATTTTGTTTGAACTCGTCTTTCCCAGTTTATTTGATTATAGGAAGCTTTGTTTTAGAGAAACTCCTTATACCCCAGAAACACGTGATTAAGCACACACTCTTGCTTCTGCTAGCTAGATCCACTCCTTCCCATCCATGCCAGTCTCTTCTTCCAAGACCCTCCTGTGCAAGCAGCATCACTGTCTAGCCACTCAGCTCAGAGGTCAAATTATTGAGTTCCTTTGATAGTTCTCCCAAGTATCTCCCATCAGTCTTCAGAGCTTCAAGCTTTCCTAAAGGTGAGCTCATAGGAGAATCTAGTTCCTAATGAACTGTGAAGTTTTAGGTCAAGACCTGTCAGCTCCAAGTTTCATGGTTTTTAGAGCAGCCCTGGGCTTTCCTTTGCAGGGTCTCCTATTCCTCTTTTACCCTGCCCTTTCTATTCTTCATTTACACAGGCAGAGCACAAGTCTCTGGTTTCCCATACACCATAGTGATGCACTGATACGTTATGGTGAAAGAGTATGATTATACCTGCCCAGACCTCTGTACATGGCTTCCTCCCCTGAGTGATAACCCCAACCAGTTACCCCTGGTTGTACATACAAGACCCCATGTCAGAACTTTGGGACAGGAGACACAAGACACATCAGTTACTAGATTGTTTTGTCTGATTTGTAGCGAATTAATTCACTTGAATTACCTATATTATGGATTGTAAAAATCTGCGGTCTTGTTAACTTGAAGGTTACTCTAGTAACTGTTAATGACATATGAAGATGACAGGCCTAACCCAAATTGTAGGACACAGTCCTTAAACTATTTCTGTAGCAGTTGCAAATATATAAGGACACAGGGTCTTGGAACCAGACAGCTTGTGTTCATGTGTTGAACTCCTGCCTCTGTCACTTGCTAGAAATGTGACCTCGAGCAAGTTCGTTAACTTATATGTGCCTCAGTTTGCCCATTATAAAATTTTAGTTCTCTGGTATAGATTGGAGAATGGAGTGGGAATAATCACCTGTTGGTTTTAACTTCAAATAAATTAGCACGTTAACAAAAGCAGCACCCTTATAAGGGTGCTGAGTTTATACATCTAAAATGCTTAGAACAGTAGTATGGCACATCATAAATATTCAGTGAGTATTATCATTATTGTTAATCATGTTGAGCTAGTTATTATCTTATTACCAAAGTTATTCCTTATGGAAAAGCTAGCCAAGGGTTAGGTGACATAAAGTTGGCATCTTTATATGTAAGGCTCGAATTTGGACTTCATTGATGCCATGTTCCAGTTATCTGACTTAAAGGGCTCAGATTCTACATGGATCGCAGCACCCAACAGGTGTGCTTTTGAAAATTGCCTCCCTCCCTCTTTTCCCTTCTTCCCCTCTCCCCTTAGTTGGAGTCCTTTTGGAAAGGCTGTATTTAAGAGGAAAGATTCTTTTGGAAATGCCTACTTTACCTTCCTCTAGTTTCTCTAAAATACAAATTCTGTTTTGCAAATTCACTTTTTTGTGTGTACTCAGTTTTCTTAAAACATAACAGAGGCACCTAATTCTTATTCTCAGAAGTCCGCCCCACTCTTTCTGGATTCTGAACACCAGAGTATGCCTGCTGACTTCCCCTTTTCTAAGGTTAGCTTGGAGGCTGGCCAGTTCCACTTTGGAACAGACCTTGATGTTGGTCTCCCAAGGTTTACAGCTTCTAGCCTGGCCTATTAAAATGTGTTCTGCTTATGACCCCATGATTTAACCCATGCATAGCATGTATGATGTGCTTGACTTATGTTTTCCCTCTTTATCTGGCTGGACCATTGTGATGTCCCCACAGCCACAACACGGATCATGCTCCACGAAAGACAAAGCAACACAACACTGGAGGTTAGGTCTCCACAACCTATGGCTCCTTTTACTGTCCAGTCAGCTTTGGACCCTCTGGTCTGTACTGAAGAACAGGGTGGAGGTACTCAGCTATTTGTTTGAACTTTAAATGAATCAATTGATTTTGTGCAGGAAAGCTTCAGTTCATCACTAATCTTAAGAACTGAAGATTTGGTGGAACGCGCCTGTAAAAGCAAGAGAGACGCCCAGATGCCCTAGCCATAGGTACTATATATGGACTTAAATAAATAAATTAAGAAACTCATTTCACATAGGCCACCAAGCAGTCATGACATGTTAATGACTTTTAGTCACCACCAACCTGGACCAAATTCAAGCCAGTGACCTATGGGTGAAAGGCTCTATATATCCCATTACCAATCCCCTGAGCCATCCCATCGCCCCTGACAAGGTCTTTTATCATACCCAGTACAGTGCAGTACGATAGTCCAAATTCCTTTACCATCAGAAAATCTTCTTCCATTTAAAAGAGAGCAAGTTAAAGAGAGGCAGAAGACCTAGTTCCTCAAAAGACAATTGCAATTATTTTTTTTTTTTTAATTCTGGAAGTTTCACATAGGTATACCTATACACACACATATAAATAGCATCGAGACTTTTTTTTTTAATTCTAGTATTTTTTCTTCATGTTTACTCCACTGCACATTTCATTCTGCCTCTGGATATTTAGTAAACTGGCATATCTTGGAGTTCCATTAAAAAAGCCATGAGTTTTAGTTTAACATTTGTATAAAACTGATTCGTTAAACCCATGGTGCTTTCTTTCCTAGCTTGTTTTCAAGTGTCATGAATAAATGACTTAAATGTCCTGCAAGACAAATGTTCTTTAATCATCTAATGCACTCATTTATCCTAAGCCCTAACCTTAGTCCTAAATTAAGTCTGTTGCAAAAACATAACTTCATCTAAAAACACCCATCAATCCTACATGGTTTTGATAAGCACATTTAAAAAACATAAACAATCAGACAGTTGTCAATCTGGGTGAAACCCAGTCCCATTTAAGAGTTATTCACCAGGAGCCATATTTCATGCCCATACTACCAGTAGAATTACAAAAGAGAATGGCTGGAATTCGGGTCTTTGCCAAGAGCTCCTACTGTGAAACTGGGGGATGGGACTGTGATTTGCACAAGTTGAAAATGAAGCAGACTAGACAAAAGATAATCCTTATTCCACATCAGATACATTGTTTTATTTGTTTCGGGAAGCTGTTAATACTTTGACAATGTTATAAATGCATTAAAATTTCATGATCACATATTTAGCAAATTGCATGTCATGCCTTTGATTAATTTTCATTTGTTCATGGTCCTAAAAATCTGTCAAGGAATCTGGCTGCTCAGAGCTCATACATGAGTAATGATCACCGAAAGGTTTGGTGCAAGGAGAAAAGAAGGGAAAGTTTGATGGAATAAACACTTGACTAAATTGGGTACTTACTATCTCATAACTAAGAATTCGCATAGTTTGGTGAAATCTTCGCTTTGACAGGGTCCCAGTTTAATTCTGAATTCATATGTCTTTCATTTACCAATGGTGCCCTTTCACAGTAGGGCAAAGATAATCTTCCCATTTTTCCCACTGGCTTCCTTTGGTCCCGCAGAATTATTACCACTGGGCCCCTTAGGATTGCCGGATGCTCCCCCTAGCCCCTCACTGGGGCTTTAAAATTTTTTTAAATAGATAAGAGCATTCAGCAAATAGCTAGATTGAGAATAAACTCAAAAATTATCACCAAGGCCCTTCCTCTGCCATAATTTGTCAAATCTGCTGATAGGAAACAAATTCTATTCATAAAGATTTTATTTGGGAGGGGGGGAAACTCTTGTGATTTGGTAGCAATTCAATTATAGTTTTGTGAGATAGTGAGCCCGGAGAGGGAATCCAGACTGACAAGAAATATGACAGGACAGTTACAGAGTGTTTATGCAATTAAACTTTCACTGACAATACCTGCAGAATGATGAATGCGTGGGCGGAGGTGTGTGAGCACAGGCAATGCCCCACAAGTATTGCCCATTTTTCATTATTATACAACTGTTCAGATCTTTCAAGAACAGCCTGAAGTGAGGTGGAAAAGAGAGTGCTGTTCTGCAGCATGTTAACCAAATGCCTTTTTTTTTATTCCCTCCCTCCAACGGGTCTTGATATGCCAGATGATAAAAGAACATCTATTTTAGAAAAATGTTTCAAAAAGATTAAGATTTACCCTGAGCTTGACATATATTAATTTTGGATACCAAAAGAGGTTTTTATTCTTTTTTCTATCTGCAACTTTATATCACTTCTCAACCGATAGCATAGTGCATAATTAAACTGTTGGGTTATTCATTTTATGCAAGCAGGTGCAAAGGGCACTATAAAAGTAGGATTTTACTGATGGTAGATTAAGAAAGAAAGGAGAAACTTAAAAGCCTTTTGTAGAGAACCACAAAAGCTTACAGACGAGATTAATTTGGTTGGGCAAAGTCTGTATTATAATGCCTTGGTCTTCCCAAGGATATATGAAAACAGGAAAATTTCAGGATTTCAGAACCTCAGAAAGACTGTGGGGTTTTTCAGATTAACAACCTGATTTGGGGGCTTTATGTGAGACTGTCAGTTTTTGGTGTGATTTTTATCTTTTTTTAACAAGCATTAAGATTACACCGATGTCTTAAAAAGCTTTAATTTGTGTAAACTTCACCTTGGCAAAATCAGCAGTGCCCAGAATAACAACTGAAAAGCAATGGCAAAGGGAATTCCTTTCAGACCCCAGAGATTGGATGATTCATTGTGGGGAGGTCAGGGAGAAAAATGTTCTAGCCTGTGGCACAAAGATGCAAAGGTTGATGTGAAAACCACGTGTCTTCCCTTAATATTTACACATCTATTTAAATTAATGAGACTTTACTCGGGAAAAGGAAATGAGATCCATCCCCAAACTGTTGGTTCCTTCATTTTGACCTCTGGTAAGCTGCTATTGATAATTTGTTTGTTTGTTTTTCTTTGTGTAATGGTCGATGTTCCTCTGTTAACATTCCTATCTCCTTTGGGGACATTAAAAACCTTGAACTTTTACATACAGGTATTCAATGTTTTTGCCCAACCCCCATTAGCACTTCCCTCCACTTGAGTCCACACCCAAAGGCAGAGAGCTGTAACAGTGTGCCTACCTAGATGGCTTCTCCTGGATTGAATTTGTGGTTCAAGAATGAACTTCCACACGTCCATGTGGAGATTATTCTAAGTCAGACTCACATCCACAGACTATGTTTACATGATCCCATCATTTTACTAAATTCACTGAAATAACTGGTCACTTCAGTATCCACAAAAATGAGTTAACCTTATTTGTATTAGAAGTGACTTGACTCTACATTTCTGTCAAAACGATCAATCTAGAAATCCCCTATAAACCATGGTCTAAATGTAAGAGTTTCTCACAATTCTCTCTTTTGCCAAAAAGCTGCACTCTGTTACATCTCCCCGCAAAAAAGACCCGACTTTGTCAGATGTGATCTTTTAATATGCACTAAAATTGATAGTTAAAAAAAATATATTGTTTTCACATTACTTAGGTGTTAAAATTACACGGTGATGTTCCTTTATTTTCAAAAACCAAACCTAATCCTGTTAATTCAAAGTGAATAACAAACAGGACTAAGACTTTTTCCCAAGTTGTTACATTTATTCAACCTGCTTGTGTTTTGTTCTTCATCATAATTATTTCCAAGTCAAATCTGCACTGATTTCCTTGCGGACCCGCGTACCTCTGACTAACTTAAAGAATTGAGCTGGGATAATTCACACAATTCCTCAGGGGTCATGTTCACTGTTTTTTTTCAAGGACATTTTTATTACAAAGCTGATGAAATTTGCATATTAATTCATTTCTTTCAATTTTTTAAGATTAAATGTTGTCAACATGTATCAGTGCAAGGCTCTGACAGTGCTGATGAAATGGGTCAGTCAAGCTTGAACATTCAGAGTAATGCAGCCATCTGCAACCCCCTAGCCCCTTGTGGAGTTCTGTGCTACCATTGCAACTTGATTAAAAAAAAGTTTTATTCAATGCAGGATATTAAAACATTATCTAAGAAATGATATGTGTTCGTTTTTCCATTTACTCAGAAAGTGAATTTGACAACAAAATATATCTAAGGAGATCCTTGCTGACTTGGGAGTTAGCATTCTGTCAGTCTTAATTAAACTACAGCCAAAAAAGCACCCCTTGCCCCCAAAAAGTTTTAAATTTGGCAAAAGGAATGTAGGCGAGACCTTGAGTTTAAGGTTTTCTCTCCTGGTGAGGTTTGAGGGTCTCTTCCCATTCGTAGTCTAAGAAAGAAGTCATGACCAGAAAGCTGATAGAATGTCAGAGATCTCTTGGAACTTATTTCCCAGTGTCCTCAGAGGTGGACCTGCCTCTCATTTTATACACAGCTAATCAACATGAACACTCCTTCGTTCCATCCAAAACCCTCACAAAATGGTACTGATGTTTACGTGGAGATCTTCGTTTCTATGGAAGAACATCAAGCTGTATTGATTTATCTAATTTCTTTACCATGAAAACATCTACTTCCATAAGATACTCTCCAAGAGCAATCCCTTTAAGTGTTACGTTGCCTTTCTATGTGAATCCTGATGGCCTTTGCAGATCATGTATTTCTCAGTGTCTGCTTCTTGATAGAAGCCTCTTTGTGAGGTACATAATGCCTTTTGTCCTTGCAAGGACAAAAGTTGTCTGGCTGCTGCTGTTTGAGTAGCAAGGAACCTACCACCACATTACTTCATTGGGCCTTACAAATCATTGAAATCCCTCCACAGCATGGAAAGTCATTTCCTGCACCTTGAAGTTCTTCAGGGAAGACCACACAGAACCACATGACCCAGCTTTCAACTCCTGTCTCGGCTTGAGATGGCCACTCCCAGGGACCTTCTGTAGTAGTTCAGAGTTTAAAAATAAATAAAAAGTATTTTTTTAGCTATAATTTAGAGTAAAATCTGCACCTGTACTAAATGCAGTAGAGACTCAAACAGTCAAGCTTCTTATCCTTTAGCAATACGCAATAATTGGTCAATTCCCAGTCAGAGCACAGCCCAATAATATATGTACGACACCATTAGCTAAGAAAGTTTGTTTCCCAAAGTGAAAAAAAAAAATGCCGCATAGTAAGAAGGGAACAACAGAAAAAGAAAGTAGTCTCAGAAATGGTTTTATCTTGATTTTGAATTAAACTCCCAAACTCATATTGGATTGAAAAATCAAAATCAGACTTCACATTGTCAAGTTGGAAAATGTCAGATATGAAATATTTAAACTGTGGAATACAGTCTTCGACTTTGGGTTATAAAACTTTAATTTTGTGAGTTAGTAGCACTCCAATAGTTCAATATTTTTAATTCTACAAATCCATGTTTATTAACTTTCAAGGTTTAAACAGTATCACCAAGTCTATTGAAACTAAATTATTCTGACTTGTGAGAGCTATAGGCTAGCTATAATTTGTTTTCTATTTCAACATAAGTGACAAAGACAAAAGAAAGAACAAATAAAAGGAATTGATTGCCCCACAATTCCTTTTTATACTTTCAAAACGACCTAAAACTTTAGCTGATGATTAAAACCCAGATGCATGCCTGTTGTTTTAATTGTGGCGTTTTCCTGTGTGAGTCAGGTCACGCTTAATGTGGGGTTACCCTTATGTTGTTAAAAGAGGGAGGGTGCTTCTATAATCGTATCACTGGAGAGTTAACTGTATTCCTCTCAAATACAAAACATTGCTCTCTTATTGTCTCTGTTTTTATGAAACAAGTTTCAAAAAAAGAAAACACCTCCACCCCAATTTCATTACTGAAGGAGAATATCAAAATCATTGCTAACAGCAGTGGCGACTCTTCATCTTCCTCCAATGAGTACTCTTTTCTAACTCTCCAAGTACGTCATCCCTGGTCCTAGTGATTACTCAACATGTCACTGCTAATCTGTCCATTATTTAGCATTTGCACAATACCTACTGTGTGCTAAGCCAATGAAGTCCTTTCAGGAGACAGATGTGGGATCACAGAAGACAGCCTACACCAGGACAGAGCAACCCGCATTCCTTCCCTCGTTCTGTCCCTACCAGCTGTCTCACCTTAAATGTGTATTGAGACCCTTCCAGCCTTCTTCTTCACCCACGAAATCAAACTAGTCCTTACTCACAGGGCTGGTTGCAGGCATCACAGACATAATAAATTTGAAAGTGCTTTAAAAACCCTGAAGTGTTTTAAATAGCTCAGTAGAGCAACACATGGGTAAATAGTGTAGCACAAGACTTTCAGGGTTATTTTCTGATTTTTATGTTTGTAGGTGAACAATGGCCTCTTGGATTTTTTACACTCTAATACTATATCCATAGCAGCTGCTGTTGATTTCAACATCCAAGTTAGATTATCCAACACAGTTTTGATGAAATTCATTCCTCCACCTAACTTAATCTGTATGTAATTTAGTTTGCTGCCAGAGAAGGAAAGTACATTTGCTATGAGCCCAAACTCCTGGTTTCCAGCAAGAAAATTCAGTATGTTTTGTTTATTGCTTTTGTTTCATATATAATGTATATGACTTCATGATGATTTGTTCAGGGAAGAGAAGTTGAGGAGTTACCCTTGCATCTAGAATCTGCTGAACATGCGCTATAAAAGCATTACCTACTTCTGAGTCACCCAAATCAACTTGGAGTACCAAGTTACCACCACCCGCCCACCCCGGGCTATTTTCTCTGCACATGTATGAGCCTATAGTCCGTGTTTCTCTTTTAATGATACCCTCTGTGATGGGTCTCTTCTGGGCTTTACATAGCCTTGTCTTTCTTCTACTTCGTGTTTCTGAAACCAGCTACTGCTAATCTGAGTCCAGAGTTCTCTTAGAATTCTGCAGAATCTCGTTCAAAAAAAAGATTTTTATCACACCCTTGGATATCCGACACCTGGTCACATCCCTGAAACTTTTCTGAGCCATCTTTGTCCTCTGTATCAACCTGCTTCCCACTTCTATCAGACAGCAGTTCTGTTCACCTTCTCTGAAGGCCGAATTTGCCCCCAGGCTGCTGTGACTCACACAGCCAGAATTTACACAACAGACCATGGGGGGATGTGGGGGGAGGAGTGAACTTTTGTTCTTGATTAGAGTCATCCCCAGTTAGGATGAACAGGTTTTGAATTATGTATTCTCCAAATCAGAAAAGTTTGTCCTCTTTTTTTGATGTATAATTGAATTATGAGGAATGGGGAGAAGTTGAGGGCAATGTGTTTATGGCATCATTACAAATAAAAGTTTTAGTTTTTAATAAGCAACTAACCCATTCTCCAAAACTAGCCAATCAGATTGAACCTCAGTCAGTCTAATCAGGTGATGATAGGAAACTACAGTACACTGATACCCGACATGATTGTGGAGAAGTAGGTCTTAAAGTTGTAACTTATCCACTGATGTACTAAGTTTTTATGAACAAACACATCAATCATGTCAATATCCATGTATATCAAAAGCAGAAAAAAATATTTCCTTTCTCTTTCCTCCATAATATACTGATTTAATATGTGTGTCTATTAACAGTGGTGACACTTTGATGAGAGATTGTTAAACTTGTTAACGAACTGTGTGGTTCTTCAACCTAGCATAGGCAAGGGAGTTAAGTTTTACTCCTCAGTGTGTCTTTCTCTCAAATGGGTACAATTATGGTAAATGACTAGGAGAACTTCCATTGTGGAAGAATTACCTATACTTAATACTTAAGAAGAATGTCTTCTTTCTACTGTACATTGAGTGAATACAGACTCATTTTCCAACTCACACATCCCCACTATCTGCAAAGCCCTGTGCCCTCGAGGAGCTGGGGTTCTGGCAGGGCACTGAGACGGTCAATAACAGATTATACACATTGTTACTCAGTTACAATCCCAGGATAGAAAGAACAGCTACGGGCGCCAAGATACCTAATGGGTGACCTCCAGAATTTTCGGAAGATATATAAATATTAAGTGTTTTTATTCTTTTTGATTATAAAAGGAAAGAATGTTCTTAAATATATATTTTTTAAATGTATATAAAATATATGTGATTTTGCCATGAAATTGGGCAGTTTCTATGCTCCTTGGGAGGAGGAGACAATTTCTTGGTGATTTCATTCATCAAAGCTTACTTGCTTCAAGAGCTAGATCTCATTAAAGGCTGCTGCCTCTCCAACAGTCAGAAGGTATTCACAGAAAACTACGGGAATATCTTATACTGTAAAAGAATTTTATTCCCCAAAGGAGATAAATCACATTTTTAGACTTTAAAAAATATTTTCTCATTATCTTAAGTGTCCACATTCATCTTGCTTTCGGGTCATTCTGAATTAGTGGTCCTCTACCCTGAATATTAGCTGTAAAACCTTAATTCCCTTCCTCAGACAGAATTCACAAAGGCAATTTAGATGTTCTACAACTACCTAAAATAATTCTTTAGAGAAAAAACATTTCTAGGAATATCCGTTGTAACTTTTTTGCTATTGCAAAAATGCATAGAACTGATCTACCAGTAGCGGGCGGGGACTTGGCTATTTATTTAGCCAATTTCATTTCATTTATTTGAAAATGCACCTGTACACCAGAATACTATGCTGCCGTTAAAAAAAAAAAGTTAAACATATACATATATTTGAATATGAAACAGGTTCCAAGCTATGAAGCCAAAACATGACAAGGCAAGGGGAAGAACATATATAGGCTGTTGTCATTTGTGCACCTGGAGAGTAACTGCAGACACAGGCAGTGACAAACGTGGAAAAGATCTCTGCAGGGATACGTAAGAAATTGGCGACTCATTACAAACTCTGGGAGGGGTTCTAAGAAATTTGGAAGGAGAGTTGGAAGGAAAGTTTGCTTTCAGTGTATAACCTTCTGTGCGCTTGAACTTCCTCCCCTTTTTTTTTTTACCGCATGCCTGCTTTAACTTACATGTTCATGTTTTTGTTAGAAAATAAGCATTTCAGGGGCACCTGGGTGGCTCAGTCGGTTAAGCATCCGACTTCGGCTCAGGTCATGATCTTGCGGTCCGTGAGTTCGAGCCCCGCGTCAGGCTCTGTGCTGACAGCTCAGAGCCTGGAGCCTGTTTCAGATTCTGTATCTCCCTCTCTCTGACCCTCCCCCATTCATGCTCTGTCTCTCTCTGTCTCAAAAATAAATAAAGGTTAAAAAAAAAAAAAAAGAAAAGAAGCATTTCAAAGCAGAGATGATCATCAACTTATTTTAAGATCAAATTAATGACAATCAAGTGAAAGGGAAATAACTTTCTTAAATTACACTTTATATCCCTTTGGATCCTACCCTGCTAAATTGTAAATTCGCATTTATAATATGTCCTTTTTTGCTAAACCAAAGTGCACTCTGTAAATTAGTTCCAGGAGCTCAGAAAAAGTTATTTGCACTGAATCGCCAAGCAGTTAGCTCCTCTAGTCTTGTAGACAGAAAGGGCACCAGGAAGCAGCTGCCTTCATGGAGGAGGAGGAGAAAGCGAATCAGGATGCAACACTGTGACCTCTGGCAACAAATAGTGCTCGGTGTGAAACGGGCACGAACAGAACTTTCGACGTTGAAGCCCTTTGCCTGAGCTGGAGTAATTAGAACTGTAATTCAGATTGGGGATTTTTCTCTGAGGTTTCACAGCTTATGAAGTCAGCAGAACGGGGTTATTAAATCATAGCCTAGTACCAAGTCCAAAAGATTTTTCTAAATGAAGAAGACAGGGAAAATGCAAGCACCAGCTGAGCAGTCCTGTGGGCAAGGCGATGAACCCGCCACAGCACAGCTAATGACCTGTTTTAGGGGCACAGCTCATATATTCCAAATAACAGGGGGGAAGGAATTCCAAATAGCTTAACATCATTAAACCCAAAATGCTATTGGATCCTTCCTCTGTGGCATCATAAAATACCTTATCCAAGTGGAGAAGGGTATGCTTGCTGTAAATCATGGAAAGTTTATGCCACCCCAGATGCAAACTTCGCACTAACTTGTTCACTCTGGGGAAGGTTCATGGGTTTGCTTTGTTTGGGGGTTTGGTGTGTTTTTTTTTTTAAAGCAATAATAGTCTTTGTAGGATGGCTGCCATGTCAGCATTTATCTTGAAACTCGTGGATATGAGTTCTGACTGGAGTCACCTTTCTGACAAGTGTTATTGCGACTGTGTTTTATATCCCTGTTCAGAATGGTTTCTAATGATAATGCTCTGTCTACCTCGCTGCTTCACACTAAATTATAGATGCCACGATGACAGGGCGGACTGCATCCGAGCGCAGAGCTCGACTCCCTCTGTGTGATGTCAGTGCCTCCACCCTTCTGTGCCTGGAATTAAAAATGGGAAGTGAAGATATGCAAAACATTTGTGCTTAAAAATAATGTTCTGTCAGTTATTAAACAAGTGATATTTCATTTAATCAGCTCAAGGGATTATTTTAAATGAAAAGGCAGAGAGGATGATTTTATTAACACATTCCTGCCCTAGAGTCCTACTGTAATAATTCTTTACCTGCCTAAATTAAAAAGTTATAATTCAGTCTGTCTACAGGAAGAAGTTCTGGGTGATTGGATTTTATTAGTTCTTTGATTTTTAGTTGCTCACAAATGGAGGGAAAGGCTGAAAAGCTTATCCTATAGCTGTGAGAATGTTTTAGCTACTTAATAAATCACCCCTTCTCTAGATGGTGATTGTATCCAGGGCTTATAAAGCAAGTGTGCTTCTGAATACAGTATTTTGTCAAAAGGGGGGCCCATCTGACCAAGCCACTTAGATATTTGAAACTCCCTGCAATTCGTCCCACCACAAATTTAAACCAATGTGGAAGATTTAAGTACTATCCAGAATGTATTTCTAAATGTTATTTAATTGTCAATTACATAGAAGGCACTATGCGGGGATCTGGAGGGAGAAAAGACAAAGAGATGAATAAAATCACACTTCTGGCCTTACTGGAGCTAGTAGGCGAGGCACCCATCTAAACAAAGAATACAAGGGAGTCAGTGAAACAAAGGACAGAGAAAAAGAGAATAGAAGTGGCTGACCCAAAGGTTCAAATATCTACCCTGATCCAGTGTAAGGAAGCATCATGATTGTAACACTTTTAATGAATACTGTGTTTTAAGGTCTCCCAAGTATTTTTAAATATATGACCATATTTGCTCATATTGACTTTCAAAACAATCCTGTGAGGAGTGTATTATTTCTATTTTACCAATAGAAAATCGCAAAAAAAAAAAGGGGGGGTGGAATAATTTTTTGTCTAACCATTGATCTCATAATTTAAACTTGAACTTCAAAGGCTGTCCTTATTAAAGCAAAGTTTGCTAACCTGGAGATCTGTTTGGTCAACCCATGTCAAGAGGAGCCCTGTACACAAAACTGGGTGTATGGACAGAAGTACATGGTGCTTGGGAAAGAGTTTGCTCAAATTTTAAAAGTAGACCGTGATTCCAAAACACAGTAAGATTTACTGTTTCAATAGGTTCTTTCATCACTTTTTATGTCCGGTTTTTCACTTATGTCACTAAGTTTTTTAATTTTTCCTAGAGAACAGGGTATAGGTCATAAGAGTTACAGCTCATGGGGTATGTACACACAGTTCCACTCCCAGCTGCCTTTGGTCTCATTGATTCCTACAAAGAGGGCGAAGAAGCAACTCTTTAATGATCTGTCCATTCATTCATTCATTCATTCACTTAAGCATTTGAGTACCTACAATCCTCTTGCTGAGTCACTCTCTAACTATGAGGTACAATGTGTGATCAAACAAGTTAATGACCTGTTTTTTCAACCCAAACTCTATGTGCAAAGATCCCTACCAGATGCTTTGAAGGATATAAAGGTGAAAAATAAATGGGATGTGGCCTCGAGGATGTTAACACCTACTAAGAGAAGGAAATTAGAAACAACTGTGTAAAAGAAGCAAGATGAAATTAAGGTGTGGTAGGAAGAAAGCAGATTATCAAAATGTTCAGTCTTCTACAGGGGGATGCAGAAATCAACACCAGAGAACATTCTGGAAGAGTGCTTAAAAGGAGTATTTTCAGTTCCTTTCAGAAGTAGCTCTCTAGAGAGGATGTCCTCTCTTCCACATAAATTGTCATGCTCTTTCAGATTCTCTTCCAACATGCACACGGTATTGGTCATCTGGTTACGGCTCCTACCCGATACGGATAGTTATCCCTGTCCCTTGGGCAGAATTATCTTGGCTATATAAAGAAGGAGGGAATTCAGCCAAAACTGCATTTGGTGGGAGAGTGGCTTTCTGTAGCATTTGGAACATACTCCTGTCATTTTCACTCATTTTCAGTCCTTTTGATGGATCTCTCCAGTTGGAAAGAGCTCAAAAACAATTTCAGTGCAGATGCAAATAATCCTAACAAATTATTCTATAAATACACCACAAATAGCAACACTTTGTGAGGTTAATAGCTCTTACTTATCAAATAAGAAAACTGAAAAACAGAAGCTGTGTCCATGTGAGGAAAGTGACTGAACTCTGAATCCAGGGATCTGTGTGGTTCTTACGGTCAACATGACTATGCTGCATGCAACCTGGAAGAACCCTCACATTCAGTGGGTTGGCTCGTGATCCATTGGGATTTGTATCTTTTTTTAAAGTAACTTGCCGGGGCGCCTGGGTGGCTCAGTCGGTTAAGCGTCCAACTTCAGCTCAGGTCACGATCTCACGGTCCGTGAGTTCGAGCCCCACGTCGGGCTCTGGGCTGATGGCTCAGAGCCTGGAGCCTGCTTCTGATTCTGTGTCTCCCTCTCTCTCTGCCCCTCCCCTGTTCATGCTCTGTCTCTCTCTGTCTCAAAAATAAATAAACGTTAAAAAAAAATAAATAAATAAAGTAACTTGCCATTTGCCAACTGCTGTCCTAGGTGTGTGTGTGGAAGGTGAGGGAGGGCATGTGGTAGGGCAGGGACATAGAGACCTCATCCTCTTGTGCGCAGAGGAGTAAGAATCTTGCCAGCTCTCTGGAGGTGTAGACTAATCACGTTAGAACTCTTACAGATCAGGATTGCAGAAGCCATGGGTCAGAGTTGATATACTTTGTCCTCTTTTACTGAAAATAGCCCGTAGGTTGACAATTCTATGTACAAAATAGCAACCCAAACATTTCAACTTAAACTGGAAGTCACATTATATGGCCTCATATATGGCAAACTTCATCCTGACTGAATTAGGACTTGATGGAACAAAACAATTTCTGGGCTATTTAATGTAGAATTTACAAAAAAACTGTGGCCAAAAGATGTCTTAATGAATATTAGGTCATTAAAAAAATTCTAGCCTTAGTTCTTCCAGGATCAGGGAACTTTCTAGGTTGAATTAACTCTAATGGAGGGTGCCTGGGGGGTTCAGTTGGTTGGGCGTCCGACTTCGGCTCAGGCCATGATCTCATGGTTCGTAAGTTTGAGCCCCGTGTCAGGCTCTGGACTGACAGCTCAGAACCTGGAGCCTGCTTCAGATTCTGTGTCTCCCTCTCTCTATGCCCCTTTCCCAATCATGCTTGCGCTCTCTCTCCTTCAAAAATAAATAAACATTTTTTAAAAATTATAATGGTTAAAAGTCCACAACCATCACGCGTGGGAGGCAGTAGACCATGGTAATAAAATTAACAACAATAGCAAATGACCAATGAGAACTTCCTATGTGCTAGACAGTGTGCATATATTATTCCATTTAATTGTCACCAAATTCATTGAGGTAGGAACTACTATTCACTCCATTTTCCAACAGAGTAAAAAAAAAGTCAGAAAAGCTAAGTAACTTATCCCAAGGTTTCACACCAATAAGCAGTAGGGTCAAGTTTTGAACCCAGTGCTCTGACCCCACAACCCATGTTCATCTCCACCACTCTTTATCAAAAGCGAGACTTTGATATAAAGTCAGACACACCTGACTTTGAATGGTATCTCAGAGCTGGGTAACCTTGGACAAGTTACTTTATTTTCTAAACCTCGATATCTTTATCTGTAACATTGATATAATAATGCCACTTCAAAGGATCAGTGAGGATGAAAGAAAACCCTGTAGAAAAGCACAAAATAAAACCCATATTATGGCCCATTACCTTGCACATAAGTGTTCTATAAAATCTAGGGGATTTCTGGAAAAATAAAGAATGGAGATTTGCAACAATGAATTTATTAAAGTGACAAAATAGATAGCTAATATAAGTTTTGAAAGTGTGTACATAAAAATTATAATGTATATACATATAATTTTTATCTCTGTAAATTACTTCACGTAACTTTTGAGTTGTTCTCATTACAACTATTAATAGTATTTTAGTTAGAATTAATTCTTAAGAGTGAAGTTAAAAAGTTAACATAGCATTAACCGAGAAGATCACTCTCAGAACCTGGAAATTGGGGGTGCATCAATGGTTGTGGTTAAGATATTATTTTACTTTTCCACTACAGTGGGTTATATAAAAAACACAAAACCTCAAATATAAAAACAAAAAGGAGTTCATGCATAAAGCATGATGCCCTGAAGCATATTAGATCTGTTTATCTCTTTGTTTAAAATGAATGCTAGTTGGTATAGTTTACATAACATGGCAGGGATCAGCTTGATAAAGTGTTTATATCACCTGGGGAACACACCGGCTCATTTCCTCAACACCTTTCCACATGACTAGCTTGCCAGCAAGTATAATAGCAAACAAAGTTTTAATAGGTCAAGAGCAGAGTAACTGTTCACATTAACCGGAGCAGGGGAGGGGCTTGACGTACACCAAGGCTAATAACTGACACTTTTAGCATCCATTTTTGAATGCTGCTTAATGGGGAGTGTAGAAGGAAAGGCTTTTATAAAAGCCTGAGATGACTTACAAACTTCGAGTAGAGGGAAGAAGGGAAGAGGAGCAGCATTACTGTGCATGCACGCTTGAAAATGTGGGTGTGCTTCAGGGCAGGTGATTCCTAAACCATTTCTCCATCTCTTGCCTGCTTTAGCCACTCACAGTTAACTCCATGATTAGGCTTAAGGATTGACTACAGCTCTTCCATTTTCTTTCAAGCTGTCCGAAGTAGAAGAGGCCCTTATTTTTATTTGTGTGTTGTCTAAGTGAAGCTGCTACTTAGAGACTGTTTTTGTCATATCACATCAGATTTGCTGAAAGCTGCAGCAAGACAGATAAATATATGATCTATCCTGGAACTTTTTTCTTTTTCTTTCTTTCTTTCTTTCTTTTTCTTTTTTTTTCTTTTTTTTTTTTTTTTCTTTTTTTTTTTTTTTTTTTTTTTTTTTGCCTACCAAGAAAAGAAAGGTTGAATGTCTTCCCTTCCTTCCTTCCTTCCTTCCTCCCTCCCTCCTTCTTCCTTCCTTCCTTCCTTACTCTTTTCATCTTCCCTGGGCAGTGTGATTACTTATGAAGCTAATAGCACCTACAGAGTTCATAGGTCCTTTTTTTTTCTCCCAGAAGCACACACAAGAATAAGTTTTCAGTAAAGTTTTGCAAGTTCAAATGAATAGCTATGTTGCTAACACTGGCTTTGGCAGCAGATAAACGGCAGAACAGGCTCAATATTGTATTTATCCTTTCTGCATTACCAAGAGGGGAGGCAAAATCTGCTACTGTATTTAAACAGAAGAATGGACAGACTTCCTTTTGTTGCAAAGTCTGTGTCTTTTGTGGGTATGCTCTAATCGAAGGCTCTTTAATAATACAGGATGTGGAGAAGCTATGTAGAGAAAGAGTTGAGAGTTCATGTGGAATGTTCCTTTAGATACTACACACTGTAGCAAATAGGAAACTTTGTCAATATGTATCCAGGCTCCAGAGGGATACAGATCAGTAACCGAATCATAGGTAAATAGATAGATTAGATATGGCAGTGGCGGGAAACATGCTGAAAAACAAATCCACAGGAACAATTTTACAGGGCCTGCCTTCTATTTTCATAAGGAAACTAAGCCAAATAATCTGACAAGGGCGGAAATCAAATCATCTGTCAAGTTCCTCTACCTTTCATTTATCACACAGTTTAATACCGTAATGAAAAATAGCAAATGAAAAATGAAGTGAATGACCAATGAAAAATGCATTCTCTGAGGACACAGTAATGTGTTGTTAGCCGAAACCCTCCACCCCTGTGCACATGTAACTGCTGGGGGAGGCCCTGTGGCCACACAACCCTCTTCACTCAAGTATGACAAATCCTGGGATGACATGAGCATTGTGGTGGGGAGAGTCCTCGATACATAAAAGCTTTCGTCCATCCCTCAGCCCTCTCAGCCTGCTACATTTTTTAATCCCTTCTTTACATCAAAATTCGGGGCTAGTACAGGGTTGCTGTGTGTGAGCAGGGAACTATCATTTATGGACTCTTCACTGCTTGCCAAAGACTGGTCTTCACCCTCACCACGTAAGGCAGTGTGAACCCCACTTTCACAACTAAGGACACTGAAAATCTGAACAATTAATGGGTCCAACCCCTGAAAGCTAAACCCAGGCCTACTTGGTAACAAACCCTGTGCCCTTCCCACTGATCTTGCTGCTTTCTGTAATCTAAGAAGATAAAAACATCCCATAAAGTGGATGCTAAGGCATCTGAGCGTAAGTAAGGAGAATAAAAAAGAACTTGGTAGATGGCATTAAATATATAAACAATAATGAGGAATGTTTACTGAGCACTTACTACACGTCAAGCATTTTCCAAGCACTCTTATCAATTGTCTGATCATCACAATTATACCCTCCGAGTGAGTGCTGGTCTTAGTATAATTTCCAGATGATGAACCCGGGGCCCAGAGAAGTCAAGGAATTCACCCAAGTTTACACAGCTAGCAAGTGGTAAAGTGAGGGCTGGCTCCAGAGTCTTCTCCTAAACTACCTCCCACTGCCTCTTAAGCCAAGCCGAAAGATCAGGAAGGAAGTGAGAACGTGCCTGGGGAAGAAAAGGATATACAGAGGCCTGTTGGTTATTATAAGAAAAGGCTGTCATTAAGAAAATGGTTTTAGGAACAGCAATAAAATAGGTCCATTCACACCCATTAAGGAAAAATATTATTTATCCCCAATCCTGTCCAAACAGTATAAGCTTGGGGGAGAGATGACATTTATTTTACCCATTTGGTACAGTCTAGCAGATTGTGGGTACTCGAATCAGTCTCTTGCTCCTCAGCCAAGATGATTAATAAGGCAGAATATATTTATTTCTAAGGAGCAGAGGAGTTGATTCTGATTGAGACTGTGTGTGCTGTTGAGCCACAAAACAAAACTGACCTCAGCATAATTAGGTTGTGGACATGGTGGAGTGAGGACTTGAACACAAATAGTTCTATTTTGACAAGGAGGATTCAAGAGCAGCTGCTTTTTTTTTCTTTTCCAAAAGGAGGATGATGATTATTTAATATTTGTTGAGTGCCAACAGTGTACTCAGCGCTACGCAAGACCTAGGAATTGGATGTTGGAAACTGCCTGAAGGGAAACGTTAGCAAATTAAAATCCATAGAATCAGCATGAAGGCAGCTGAGGAATACCTGATTAGAGCAAGACTCTACGCCTGTCCCAGAACAACAACAAGAAAGGCAGTGATAAGGCAAGAAAGAAAAATGTGTATGGTTCAAATCGCAGGGATGCAGTGGGGTGGAAAAGTATGCTTTAAAAGAGAAAACTCCCACCCAAGTGAAGCTAATGGAAAGGAACATAAACTTCAGCAGGCAAGATGGAGGGCAGGAGAAGGAAGAATAAATTCAAAGAACAAAGACATCAAGGCAAATTATCAGCCTTTCCACGAGTCCTTCAAGAGAAGGAGGTCTGGAGGAAAGGCAGCCTCGGGTCAGGGTGCTGGGAACGGCTCGGGGGACACACAGAGCACCGCTGAATTATTGCTCTGTCCGTGTGCTTGGTGCAGAGCACGATGAGTGAGTCTGTGACCGGGGGCGTGGGGAGGCATAGTGTGCTTTTGGTGGCAAAGGGGACCCTGTGTCCCAGAGGTGAGAGCATCACAGAAAGCTGCAGTCGAAACTACTTTCCATTTCACCAGGGACAGATGGCCCTCACTGGGCAAGTCCTAGAGCAGCCAAAAAAAAAAAAAAAAAAAAAAAGCAGCTGACCACAACTGCCACCGTGTATCCCTCGTGATCACAGTGACGGCAGCGGCTGCACCCCCACAGCACACAGGCCTCCCAACCTTGGGACAGTGAGCTCAAGGCTCACCTCTCAATGAGCGAGGTGGCATTCTGGAAAGAACCAGTGCCATAGTGGAATCATAGCAAATTAGAGAAGACTTAGAAGCTATGGAGTCCTTGGAAGGAGGAGTAGAAAGAGAGGAGCGATGGGTTTGATGCATTCTGACTTTCAAAGGACTTCAAGTAAGAATGAAAAAGATCATAATTCTTGCAAGGGTATTAAGCAAAATTGGTAACCATGGGCAAGTGTTAAAATTCTGTTACATCTTAAAAACTAGTTAAGAGATGGAAAGCAATGTGTAGGAATAAAAGCCCATTTCTTTCCATAGAAGGAGGTTAATTGTGGAGAGCCCAGGGAGAATGCTGATACCAGCTTTCTTCAGGCTTAATAACCACCTGGAAGAGGAAGATGAAAAGGAAGTTGGCAAAACTTGATGAAAAAGAATTATTTAAGGGTATTTGAGTCATGGAAGAGTCTGAGAGAATCTAGAAAACACAGACACATGGGTGGAAAAAAAAACAGGAAAATTAAAAATATCCCAGCAAGCAAAAATTCAGCTAAAGCAGACAGAGAGAAATGCACCTCAGAAGGGGGAGAGAAAAGCTGGGATCCCCTGAACAGGTCTCTCCCGTGTTTGGCATACTGGGTGGGGTTGCCCTAAGTATGGTTCTTTCAGAGGATGAACTGAAAGTAGGGACTGGTTATTGTTTAGCATCTGCTACTGGTAGACCTCAGCTCCTCAGCGTTTTGTTTTCCTCTAGTTGTAAAATAGGGACAATAAAATTGGTCTCATTTCTAGGAATACTGAGGTATCAGCTCTGTTACTGATTGAAAATTCCAAGTGAAAGTGCCCCCCCCTCCACGTATCTATTGATTGAATTAGTAGACAATTCTCCAAAAACACCCAAGTGGCTTTTGTATTCCATTTTTCTGCCTGCCTTTGGCACATGACTAAAAGCTCTTTTCTGTTCACAAAAATAGCTGCTTTATTTCTATAGATAGCACCAAAGCATACCCTGTGTGTCTAAGTCAGTCATTGTCCCCTGGAGAAAGGTGGTTATTCATGAATAGGAAGTTAATCAGCTTCTTATAAGATAAATTCTAGCTATTTCAAATTTAAAGGAAATACTGTCCCACCCCAAAGCCTGATGAATAATATCTCAGGATGCCAGGAAGTGAATTCTTACTCTGCTCCTTCCCGCCCCCCCCACACTGCCATTCCCAGCCGTCTGGAGAACAGAGCCCACTGCCTGAAAAAACAACTCTGGGGAGCAAGAGTTGAGGTTGATTTTCATGGCTGAGTTGGATGGTGTCACAGAGTAACAGCAGAAGTTAAGAGGGGCTGATATTATAACACTAGCAGACTATTTTACAGTTCAAGGAGTGCTTTCACAGCCATTATTTTGTTCGATTCTTGCAAGAACCCTGTCGTGGGAGTCCACACACCGTCACCGTATAGATGAGAAAACCAAAGCCCAGAAAGTTTCACTGCTGGTTCATGAACAAAAGAGCTGAAACTCCGGCTTGGCCGTTTTAGCCACACAAACCCATTTTCTTTCCAATTCACCAAATAAAAAAAGGCAGAAAGCCATGCCCTTCTTCAGAATCTAAGTAACCCTACAGGCATGTGGAGTGGTTGATATTTATCAGATCTCTCTCTCACCTCCAGCACTCACACACGCACACACACACACCCCTACACCCCTATGCACCCCAGCCCATCCAGAAAGCATTTAAGGTAAATGAAAGCGGCAAGTCTGACACTCCCACTTGTTAGCAAGAGCAAACCACTGGAGAGATGTGTTTACACATTCAACATTACCTTTAGGAGGTCTGTGGAGACTTGGATTTCTATTTGCACTCATCTTATGTTAGTGATTTTCATATTACATTAGCAAATTTAATCTCTGCTAATGTGATAGGAAGTTACTAACACAATGAGAGTTGATTTAACAACTTGCAGGCTTTGGTGGCAAAAGCCAAATTCCCTAGCAGAACACCAATTCTGATCTGTAATTAAAAAATAAATCCAGATACAGGGACATCAGAAATTCCCACATTTCAGATCTCAGGTAGAGCCAAGGTGGAGGGTAGGAAGTTTTGGACGCGAGAAGTTTGTGAATGGAGAGAGACAGCTTGAGGACCACTGTGGGGCTTGAGATCTTACTGTTGTTACTTTGAATTGATAGTGTATAATTTGTCAATTACATAGCTTCTTATCCACTAGGCTTACTAGAGCCTCGGGAAATCACCAAAATAATTATCGAATTTCATTTATCAAGCCTAAGATAGCATTCTTCTCCAATAAGCCCTTCGCTCCTGTGCTGGACAAATGGAAAGTACATGGCTTAGCCTCACTCGGGGCACCTTGCTCCTCACCACTCTGTTGTAAGTACCAGTGATGGGAAAAACGTTCAAACAAGGAACCCCCAGAGAAAGAAAGAAAGAATCCCCAAGCGTGGGGAATGGCTTCAGGACGGTGCACCTGAACATTCTGGCTTCAGGATGTGTCTCCAGAAAATTCTGAGGGGCTCCCTCTACTACTAATTCTTATTTATTCTAGGCTTCCATAATACAAGTGATGGAAGACAATTGGAAATGCTCTAGAGTCCTGGTAATAAGCTGGAAAAAGTTGAACATGTTTTCTGAACAAAATCTCCTTTTCTATATATAATCATAAAGGTGTAATTTAGATCACCGGGGGGCCAGATACTCCAACATCTAAAAATGTATTTGAAGTGCCAAGGTTCTCAGGTCATAACCCGACCTTGTCCCATAGAACTTTTGAACTATCTGCTTAAAAGTTCTGCTGGAAGCAAACTTTTCAGGGTCTATTTCAGACTCACCCACTCTCATGACTGAAACCCCTCTCTATTATTATTATTTTTCCTTCACCAAGCAAGGATTTATTGCTATAATACATACGTGCATGTACTGGATAATAAAACTTCCCTGATTACCTTATAACTGCGCATTAAAAATTTACTAAGATAAAATTAATGTGATTTTAATAATATTGTTTTAATATACAGAATGTCAGGTGACAGCAGAAAAAGCTGTTTGGGATTCAGCATGTAATGTGCCTCTTTTGCAGTGCCCTGGTAGCAACAGCTGAACTGGAAGGTGAATGCTGTCTGTTAAAATTTCTGAGACGTGCATCCCGGGGGAAATAGCAGAAGTTGGGACCTTTTACAACGTGACTGGACAATGCTTTTGAGACTGTAATGTAGGAAAACATCCCTGCATGACAGGGGGACTGGGCCAAATCGACGTAATAAGGAACGCTGTTTCCTGTACCCTCTTCTATGAGATTCAGCCAGAGAAAATAACTTCAAAGAGTCTTTTGATGGAGAAAAAAAAATGTTTTCATTCGCCCGTTTTATGATAGTGCTGCAGGATACTTACAGTTGATTTACTATAATGACAGGACCCGGCTACTGTCCCAAAGGAAAAGAAATTCTCCTTTTCTCCTGCCACCTGCCTGCCATATTTATTATTCCCAGCTAGAGGTGTGGACAGGCAAGCGAGGGGTTAAAGGGAAAGATGGTTGGAACACAGCAAATAGACATCATCAGACTGCCACCGGTGTCACTTGCACTAGGGCGCCTGTGACCCAGGGCGGGAACGTTCCCATGGTCAGGTGCCTGCTCACTTCAAACCCCAAAAAAGAGAGCAGACCTCCCAGCTCTGCACAGCTACTGAGGGGATCTGAGGAGCCAGGGATAAGTAACAGCCTGGCTTGTACCCTGCTGGGCAAAGACTCAGCCAGAGGAAGTGCCAGGACACTGTGCTGACCCACTTCGGGCCCTTCCTCTCCATTTGTTCCCAGGCAAAAGAGATACAAAAGCATCACTATGGCATGGTGAAAAGTTGGAGAAGCATTCTGGAAATTGACATGCAAATAAGCACTCCAAGTACTTCACTTTGTTCAGAAAATTCCCATCGCTGGGACCTGTAAAAACACCAATCAGAAGACAGACAGTGATGGGAAGGGGCTGGTGGTTTTGCAGCCAGTCTCTCCCTTTAAGGGACTGTTTCTATTTCATGTCCCAGTGTGAGCTGGCACAGGTAAAACTGAACACACACCCAGCAAATGACCGAGAAGACAACAGCTTCAGATGTGACAGATACGTATTACGTAATAGCACACATGCATTCCGGTGGCATCTTCTAGGAACGATCCTAGCTGCCCACAAAAGCCCTAAGACACAAGCAGTCTTCATAACCTGGGTTCATGAGAGAAGCCAATGTTTCACATAGGACACTGGCAACCATTTTCCACAAAGCCAACCCCTGCACTGAGCAGATGCACAACTTCCTGCGTAAAGACATTCCAGTTCTAGACAAGGATCCTAAGTCAAAATCCCTGCTTTAATCACTTAGTCGCTGCTTTTTAAATCACCACTGCCTCTGATAACCTAGATGTCAGGCTCCTACCAGCAGTTCCCAGGACATAGCATATACAGTGCTAAGTGAAGTCAAAGATCACCTATGGAAGTGGGGCTGCTGACAGGTGAATGGCCTGCACCGGGCTGTGGAACGTCCCTTTGGCTGAATTTACAATAAACACCAGACCCTGAGAAAACTGGTCCATAAACTGGTCCAAAACTGGTCCAACTATCCAAAACTGTGGATAGCGCAGGCCACATGTGAAAGGAGGCACAAAGGTTGGAGGTGAGGGGAACCAAGTGACGGCTCTGAACACTGAGCTCTTTATTTGAGAATGAGTAGATTCATTCTAACATTAAAACAAAATAAAAAGCCTACTTCTTTGTATACTGTGTGTCTCACTCACCTCGACAACAGGAGGCAGATTATCTATGTCATGCAAGGTCAGCTACCATCATTGCCTTCTACCCCTCCCAACCTTGCCAGAGCCAACCCTTCCTGAAAATTATCACCCCTCTCTCTCCCTTGCCGGAGACATTCTTTGTCAAGAAAATCAAGCTACAGACCCAAAGCTCTGAATTCTGTCGCTGGATTCATCATCCATCCTCCATGGAGGATTTTTGCAATCCAGAAGCAACTCAATGGACTTAAAAGGAAGCTGTAATCCCACATAATAACAAGTCCAAAGGAAGGACAACACAAAAATGGGTGAATTCAGTGGCCCAACGAGGTCATCAAAAACCAGGTTCTTTCCTTCTTTCTGCCTTTGTCTCCTCAGCCTTGCTTCTCACTTGGCAATAGCCACATCCTCACAGCATTGTCCTGATGTGGAGCAGTCTTTGGGTGTTTTATTTTGTTTCGTTTTGTTGATCTCTCTTGAAGGTGGCACAGAACTTCTCCCAAAAGCCGAATCCATCAGACCCTCCTAACTTCTCAGGGTTGAACTGCATCCTTGCAGAGGCAGGTGCTCTTGGAGGCACCCTTGTCATTTCTTCATAATCTCCACTCACACTCCTGTGTGGCTTTTTGGCTTTGTCATCATATTCAGAGTCGATTCCAAAGTTCCTGGAAGGTGTATCTTTGCTAGGCCACACCACTGTTTCATCAGCTCTCTGCCTTCATCCCCACTGCTCTCCTTCCCATACTCTGCTCTGGCCACACTGGCCTCTGCTATTCCTTAAATACACAGTACACATCCCCATCTCCAGACCTTTGCATAGGCTACTACTTCTTCCTGGAACACTCTTCCACCAGATATCCAAATGGTCACTGCCTTACTTCCTTCAAGTCTCCAATCAGATGCCTCCTTCTCAGTGAGATTTTTCCTGGCCATTCTATTTAATATAGCAGTTCCCTCCCCCTACATTCCCTGTGTTCATCCCCTGTCTTATTTTTTTCCATAACCTTTCCTACCATCTAGCATACTATATAGTTCACTTATTTTCCTACTGGAAGCTCTGTTGGGGAGGGTTTTCTTTTTCCCACTTTGGTAACTTCAGAACCTAGAACTTGGACAGGCACTAGCAGAAACTCATGAACTACTTGTTGAATGAATAACTTTTGAAATCAATTGTGGGTAATTAGACCCACAATGGCTTTACCAAATCATGATTCATGCCTGGAGCTTGCTTCCCGGGAAGAATGCAGTAGGCAGAGGGAGACAGGTACTTGGGGTACTTTTAAGGAAAACAAAAGAGTGGAAAAGTTTTGGTTAAGTATTCAACAATACCAACAATACATTCCTTGATTTATTTCCCTTTTTAAAACCAAGAGAGGTAATTATCGCTTGTTCTGAGTCAAGAAAAATGCCTTATTTCATTGATTCTGTCAATGGGGTGCATCTCACAATGTTATCTTATCCTATAACTGGCAGTATTTTTTTTTTCTTAGAGCTTCACAAAAAGATGCACCATCTTAAAACAGATGATGTCTTAGAGTCCATGAAATCCCATAGTATCCCTTGGAAACACGGTATCCTGAAGTATGCAGCAATACTACAGAAGAAGGAGTATTATTATCATTGTCCATTGACACATAGCTGGTTGCTATTAAATAAACCAGTTTTGAAATCTCTCATGATCTCCAGAAAAACTGGACATTGTCTTTTCCTCTTGCCTTCCTATTGGGAAGCTTTGATTTAAGATAATGTCTGAGCAGAGAGGCTTCGTTCAGCAGTGTCATTTGACCCAGATTGTATGTTTTTATAGCCTGAGCCAATTAGTTAAAGTGACTTTGACTATAATAGGGACCTGTGACATTCCTCAATATTATTGCATTAGTCACCCTGGAACAGTTTCTGCCTTGTGTTTGTAATCTGGCTCTGATTGTGCCTTCATCTCGGTATTTATATGATTGGTTGCTGTCCTATAAAATAGTGACCTTTGAGTCCTTGAAATTAAACCCTCTCTGATTTTCTTTATTTCAGTAAGTCCTTGGCACTTGATGGAACAGTGTGAATCACCTTTATGGTTCTGATTACTAATCAGGTGTTTGTTTTTGTTTTTTTTTTTCAATTTTTTTCATCTACATTAACCAAATGAAGGTTGGACTGGAAGGCAGGAGATGGGTTATGCTCCCAACTCTGTTCCTGAAGAACTGGGTAAAGCAGGACAAATCACTTAACCTTCCTCTGCTCTCATTTTTCTTGCTACCCATGGGGATATCATTCTAGATCATCTAGTTCTTTAAATGTGTGCCAGAATAAGTTTGTGGTGCCAGGCCCAATGTACATTTAAATTGGGCTATAATCCAAGCCTCCATCCCAAGGCTGCATTAGAGGAGGGCTGGACCTCATTAAATGTACTAACTTATTTATGAAATAAAGGTAGATAAGCCCTGACCATGAATTCCCTAAAGGCAAGACAATGTCTCATTGACCTTTGTAACCTACCACTAGACAGACACTCCTTGAAAAGAGGGACAGTAGCTATATAATTCATTTCTGTATCCCCAGTGCTTCACAGTATGTAAGTACCTCATACATATTTGTTGAATGAACAAGTAAATAACTGAAATGCAGTGCTTCAGCTATTATTTCCTCTTAGCCTTGATAGAAACAATAGTTTTTCATGCCATCCATTCGTTCTCTATTCTTCCCTGTAGTGTTTTTCTTTTTTTCCTTTACTTTTGCATTTCTTTCCTCCCCCCTCCCATTGGTATTATATAACCTTTCATTAGTGTAAGTCCTAGTCTCTTTCTTGTTGTAAAATATACATGACATGAAAGTTACCATTTTGACCATTTTTAAGGGTGTAGTTCAATAGCTCTAAATACATTCACATTGTGCAACCAACACCATTATCCATCTCAAGAACCTTTTCATCATCCAACATTGAAATTCTGTACCCATTAAACAATAGCTCCCCCATTTGCCCTTCCCCTGATCCACTGGTAACCACTATTGTACTTTCTGTCTCTAAATATTTGCCTATTCTAGGTGCTTCATATAAATGGAATTCTACTTTCTTTTATATTTTGGAGTCTTCCCCTTGCTCCTTCTTACCCTTCTTTTCCTCTGTCTCTGCTTTTCCTTTCCATTGCTCCTCATAGAGCTACCCTCTCCGTACATGTCCTCATTTTCTCCAACCTTCTATGGCTCCTTATAGTTGCCGTCCACCGCACAGCACTTGCTTTATATTTTCTTATGTCTTATATCCACACATAATTTTTATATTTTAATTCATTCTTTTACAAAGCTGTGTTCTATTTAAATGTGTCACAAAACATTTAAGGGCAGAAGTAGGACTCTTTAAACATTGTGAAAGGAGGTTTTGGAAAGGGCTTGCTCATAAAATGACAGCACTATATGGCACAGAACAGACAGGAGAGGGGAGTCGATGTCGTTAGGAGGGATTTGCCAGGGAAACCATTGTTTCTGTTTGAAAACCACAGTAGGATTTATATAAACTTAGAGACATAGCAGATAGACAGACATAGGTAGATACAGATATAGATATACAGACACATATCTAACAAGGACAGAAAAGCCAGTGTCCTCAGTGCCAAAGATAAAGAAGAGTCGTTCCAAAGGCACAGTGATTCCTCCTCCTCTCACATAAAGTGCAAGGGAGACCCCCTCGTTATTGATGTTCCATACCAACTGTTCCCTGCAGTCCCAGCTGTTCACAGCAGGCTGAAACAGAGTATTTCAGGGCACTTGTGAACGGGACAAGCACCAACCCTTTCAACACACAAGCCTAAGTACATAAAGATAGATATTCTTGTAGAAAAGATATAATCTCATAATATCTGGAAAATAAAGTAGAAAATAAAAATCACTCTAAGTTCCTACTATCCTCTTCCAAGATTTCTTAGGTATCTTTCCATGCACCAGGATTCTTTGAAATATATTGCAGCAGAGATGAAAGAAAGTTAAAGATTTCTAAATAAATTACAATGAATAAATCTAGATGTAGTTTAAGCCATGATGTAGAGGCAACAGTGGGTGTTTTAGGGTACGTGGTCATAGACAATGGATCCTCCTTAAAATGGGAAAAATAAAAGTGCTTCTCTCAAAGAGTGTTGTGACAACTAAATTAAATGTGTATGTAAATCACCTGGCATTAAATCCTAATTTCCTGTATCTCAAACCTGGTGTGCACAAAAGAAAATGGCTACTGAGGAAACCTAGCCTATCACCCAGTATATGGATTGAAGATTCTCACGTTGCAAATTTGGGGATACCCAAATTGCAAAGGGGATACCCTTTTGCAAAGGTTATATTTATTAAAAAATAAATATCCAGGGGCACCTGGGTAGCTCAGTCAGTTGAGCATCTGACTTCAGCTCAGGTTCATGATCTCACAGCTCGTGAGTTTGAGCCCCCGATCAGGCTCTGTGCTGACAGCTCAGAGCCTGCAGCTTGCTTCAGATCTGTGTCTCCTTCTCTTTCTGCCCCTCCCCTGATCATGCTCTGTCTCTCTCTCTCTCTCAAAAATAAATAAAAATTAAAAATAAATAAATATATATATGTCCATCCAAATATTTGGATTCATGCTTGTCTAGCATTTTAGGTCTGGAGAAAGCATGGGTCATTAGCACATGCAACCCAGAACCAGCAGCTAGTTTGCAGACTGCGACCTATGATATGGTTGTAAGAAAAGCATTCCTATTCTTTCCATCCTTCTTTTCTCCTCTTATTTTCTTAATGTTCCCAGGCTCCCATTCTGTAATTGTATTGTTGCTGCATCTGTATCCTTTGTTGTGTTTTTCTTATACCTCTTAGTCCTTTGTACGTATCTTTTAAATCTTCTCTCTCGTTCCTTTCTTACTTCCCAACATCTTTCTTCCTCATTTTTATTCCGTTTAATCTTCTTCTCTCCTTTTTTGCATTTGCATTTTCTCATGTTCACATTTAGTCTGTAGCACTTTCTAGTAAAACCAGTGACTGTAAAATTTTCTGACCATCTTGTAGTCAGGTTCATGATAACTACCCATTTCTGAAATTTATCAGCCTAGAAATCTCTTCCCAAAGTGATGTTGATGATAGTAACACAACCAGAAATGTTAGTGAATGTATGAATTTTGAAAACAAGACAGTAATATTTCTTATAGGTTATTTGTTTTTTTCCAGTATTAATCAGATTCACATTTGATATGGTATTTCAGTACCAGGTACCTCCTAACTGCTCAACAAATGTTTGCTGCTCACATTTGACTTACATTAATCAAACCTTTCCTTCATGTGGATTTATTTGATTTTCCCAACAACCTCCTTATATTCGGTAAGACATGTAACATCATGTGCTTTATAAGGATAAGGGAATGGATGGTGGAAAGATACATAATTGACTTAAGACTGTAGAACTCTCTGGTTGCTCAGCCAAACCTAGAACTCAGGCTTCCTAATTCCAAAGCATATGCCAGCCCCCCACCCGCCGCCCTGCCATGCTGCTGCCCTCTGTGTTTGTGGCGATCATCTTGCCCAGTGGTCCCACTGTTGTGATTCCAGGTTAGAATCTTCTGCTCTGGGACCTAGGGAACAACTGAGTATTACCATCCCTTATACCCTTGATCCACCCAGTAATCCTAAAAAATAAGATGTTAGGAACCAACCTGCAAAGATACTAGGAACACCAAGTGCAATCACAAAAGCTGCCATTAACTGAGTGCCCATCGTGTGCCAACCTCTGTGATTTTCTTGGATTAGTTCATGTATGCCACTGTACACGGTAACTTAAAGTAAATACAGTAGAGTTCCCAATATATATATACTCTATGTCTCATCAAACATCACCAGAGCTGTTTTGCAGAGAAAATGTATCTGCCCATATGAAAAGAAAAAGCAAAGTCTTTAGAAGATTAAAATAAAATCAAAGTGGAACCCACAAATCTGGTCTCTAAGTCCTTCCCTTCTCTGCAATAAGTCACCAATCGATACCATTCACCTTGCTGATGGACTAGTCCCAAACCAGCATCAAGCTAGGGCATGATGGAAGTACATCTTTATATTTAAGATGGTGTCACTGTTTGTCCTAAATGCAAACGGTCTTCTTTCCATAGAGAGGCACAATTTCTCCTCAAGGTTATCTGTAAACCCTCCCTGTAAGGCCCTCCTATTTATCTGTGTTAATTGTTGGGGCATGATCAGCTGATCATAGCAGAATTGAGGATGCTATAATGAGAGGAAAATAAAGAAATCCTGCGTCTAGGAAGATGGAATGCTAGTGCAGACATCGTATCAATTAAGCAGGAAAAAAAAAATCTCCTTGCCAAACATAAATCCCAAAGAAAAGAAGACAGTCATTACAATAATAATAATTACTATTATTACTAATATGAAAAGAGAAAAGCTTGGTTCTAAGTTCACTGAAAAGTTTCCCTTCAGTCTTGAATGATTCTTCTCTAGAGCCTCCCAGGAGCGCAAGCCTATAATTTTAATTATATCTTGGCATTCTCATAAAGCAAACAGCCTGCTCAGGTAGTATTTATTACCTGTTAGGAAGAATACTTATGAATATGCTTCGCCAATTTCAACTACAGCGATCTGCAGTGGGCCTTTTCAAGGACAGAAGGGGTGAGCTGGAATACGCGTAGGAGAAAAGTTGCTCATTAAGGGAAGGTTTGTTATCCAGCAACGTATAATTAAGGTGACGGTCCCAGCTTCTGTGACAGCCAACACTCGGGTAGTTGTTTGATTGCTGCGTGGGTCAGAGATCAGCTCCCACTACAAGATGTAGCCACATTAGTGTGTTAGTGAACAGGTTAGAAAGTAAATTACGGCTGCCTTTCTCAAGCACATTACTGTCGGTCTTCATTGTTGTGTTTTTACTGTACATCAGCAGGACCGTGGCTTCTGAAGACTTTGTGTGACAGGTTAGGCATTTTATCCTTTGAGTAAACAGTAATCATGGTGTGAAGAAAGTGGGGCATTGGAGAATTTTTCCTATTCTTTGAGAATTCCACTCTTCCTTTTTAGTTTGCTCCAAGGGCTCATTGGGGATACATATATTAAGCCCTTTAAATAGTTCATAATAAATCTTTGTCTCAGGCTGATTCTGACAGTTTTTTAAAGAGTCTTTTAAGAGAGAATCCTCAATCATTTGTTAATCCATGGGGTGATCTTCAGACTTCGGGAAAAAAATAACAGCCAGGGCTCTTGGGTAGCAAAAATACAATGTAGGAAAAAATATATAAATATGGAAAATCCCAAGAATATCACCTTACTGAGATTACTTACATGTTCTGCATGTATCTAAATGCTTTCTTTCTTTCCCCAACAAGCCAAAAGGAGAAAGGAAAATCATTGTCAAGCTGGCAAAGATTTTTATTGATAATTTTATGTTTTCGGACTTACAGGCATCTACTAAAATGTTAGACTTCAAATTGTATAAGAGAGAATATTCTTTTTCAAGTAAACTAATTCTCTTGGTAAAAAGATAATTTCTTCTTTGCCCTTGCTTCCCCTTTAAGACAACTTTTGTCTTCCCCTAAATTATTGACATGCACACTGCTATTTTACTTGGTCAGAGAAAAGCATTACACTTTTAGAGAAAGGATTGTAGGTACTGGTTGTTAGGGTCAACAGAAAAACTTTGAAGGGCAAGATGTAGCTTTCAGAATAAATAGACCTTTCTAGGTTGACTTGAGATATTTTAGTTTCCACTATGGATATAAGCTAATTTTTTCAAGTCTCTTAGATGCTCACAATTTAAAGAATATAACACAATTTGGGCACCAAAAAATAATATACAAAACTTATCAGAAGAAAGTAAAAGCAGTACTATCTACCACGCAAGTAATTAATATTAGTAATCATTACAATACCTGTGCATTATTTGTGCCAGGAATGGAAAATACTCTCAAGTCTCTCTGCAGAGGGAAAGAGTGCTCAATCTCAAGGGTTTTATGTGTAAATAATTTCCTGTTTCAGGGAAACTTATTTTGATGTATTTGGTTTTGCTTGTAACTGAAACAATTAGGGAAGAAACTAAAAGATGCAGGCCATAGCTTTGAGTAAAACCTGAGGATAAGCATTGCAACAGGGGCATTTTCTCCACGTATAGGACCTGAACTTCTGGGTCACTTCTAAGACCCAGCTTCCCAAGCTGTTGAAAAACACGAAGAACTTTGCTAATGACGTGCAGAAGGAATATGTTAGGAATAAACGCAATAATAAAATGGAGAAATGGGCAAAGGACAGCCTACTGTTATAGATGGATTCATTCTCACGTAAGGTCAAATAATTGAAGACCCAGATCAAGGGCAACCATAAATACCCGGCGTCCCTGCAGCTGAGAGGATTAACCACAAAACCATTATGACAAATGCAGTGGGAGCATTCAGCTACCAGGCAACAAAGAATATGTGGTGCCAATTTTTAAAATAATTATTTGGCATTATAGAATATACAATTTAGACCCAAAAGCCATCTGATATAACGCTAAAGTGTCGATGTTCAAAATATCAAGTACATTATCAGAGAGCTATGTGTGAAGCCGGGGAAGGGGCAGTAATGCGGCAATTAATACAAATTTACTTTGCACCCAGTTGGAGAAAAGGCAGCTTCTACCCCATTTTCACCATCACCATTAGCAACAGCTTTTATCTTTTTAAACTGAAGAAAAGAGGGTAATTCTACAGCAAGTCTAATAATTGCAAAGTCTGTAAATTGAATCATTAAAAAATATCTGCTTTTTTATCCCCACCACTTGGGAAGATTATGCATAGCCTTGAAGAAAATACACAAATGACCCGACGTCGAGTTCAGATATGGAAATGATGCCTCCACACATATTATGATGCCTACACACCTATTAGCTGACCAAGATTATAATGATGAAGACCTGTCTTCCTCACAGTAAAGCAGGATTCCTTCTACCAAAGGATGAGAAGACTTTGTTTTGGTACTAAGGTGGAGTAGCAGTCACTGAAACTTATTGGAATGATAAACAAAAGGAACACTTGCTTAATTATAAGATGTCAAAATAGATTTTCATTAGCAAAGTAACAGCTGTAGATAATTATTGGGTAAATCCCGTTTCCGGCTCCTCTAAATAATGTTACTAAAATATTCTCCAATAGGGGCGCCTGGGTGGCTCAGTCAGTTGGGTGTCTGACTTCAGCTCAGGTCATGATCTCGTAGTTGGTGGGTTTGAGCCCCATGTCAGGCTCTGTGCTGACATCTCAGAGCCTGGAGCCTGCTTCGGATTCTGTGTCTCCTCCTCTCTCTGCCCCTCCCATGTTCATGCTCTGTCTCTCAATAATAAAATAAATGTAAAAAAATGTTTTTACATATTCTCCAATAAATAAGACTCAATCCTTTATTGATGATGGATTCAATACAGTACTTCTAACTGAAAACTTTTTTAAAGAAACCACTTAAAGACATCTTAGAGTAAAGCCATAATAAAATCAATAAATTCTAGCTGCTCATATTTCTCCTATATGATAAAAAATAATAAATGAGCAGAAGATACTGACTCAGAAGACATCTGTGGAGACCTGCCAACTCAGGCTCACCTCTATCCCCAGAATACACACACACACACACACACACACACACACAGGTAAATTAAAACTGGCTACTTTCAACAAGGGGTTGATATCCAAAATATATAAATAACTTCCCCATCTTATTATAAAAACAAGCAACCCAATTAAAAAATCAGCAGAACACTTGAATAGACATTTTTCCAAGGAAGACATCCAGATGGCCAACAGGCACATGAAAAGATGCTCAACATCACTCATCATCAGGGAAATGCAAAACAAAATCACAATGCGATATCACCTTATACTGTCAGATTGGCTATTATAAAAATGGTAAAACATAACAAGTGTTGGTGAAGCTGTGGGAAAAGAGAACCCTTGTGTACATTGGTGGGAATATAAATTGGTGTAGCCACTATGGAAAACAGTATGGAAGTTCCTCAAAAAAATTAAAAATAGAAACACCATACAATGTAGCAATTCCACAGCTGGGTATTTATCTAAAGAAAATGAAAACACCAATTTGAAGAGATATTTGCAGCCCTCTGTTCATTGCAGCATTATATAACGTAGCCAACATATGGAAGCAACCTAAGTGTCCACCGATACATGAATAAAGAAAATGTAATACACACAGAAATATTACTCAGCCGTAAAAAATATATAAAATCTTGCCATTCCCAACAGCATGAATAGCCCTAGAGGGTTTTACTAAATGAAATAAGTCAGAGAAAGGCAACTACCATATGATTTGGTTTATACGTAAAATCTAAAAAACAACAACAACAACAGAAACAGACTCATAGATACAGGAAACAGACTGTTGGATTACCAGAGCAGGGATGGGTTGGAGGGAAGGCACATCAAGTGAAGGAGGTCCAGAGGTAAGTCTTCCAGTTTTAAAGTAAGTCATGCGGATGCAAAGTACAGCATAGGGAATGTAGTCAGTAATATTGTAGTAACTTTGTGTGGTGACAGAAATAACTAGACTTATCATGGGGATCATTTCATAATGGATAAAAATAGTCAATCACTATGATGTACACCTAAAAGTAATGGGCTGCTGTATGCCCATTGTACTTCCATTTTTTTTAATGGTCATTATGCTAGACCTGGGAAGGCAAATTTGGAAAAGCCGCATATTTATACCAACATCCGCATGAATTTTCAATTATGGCATAGTTCTCAAACACTCTCCAGTGGAAGCTTCCAGCCATTCAGAACTTTTTCTGTCAAACAAATGTATCTCAGACCCATCTTCTAAACGCCTTCATTCTTCATTCCTGTTAATCACACGACAGCTCTCATGCAAAACCCTTCCTCTGTGTGCACAGAGTACTCATTCTTCTAGGGGCAGAGTGGCCAGATCCAGCTAATAAAAATACAGGACTCTTAGTTAATTTGGAAATTTGTATGAAATATTTGGGTCATACTACAAAAAAAGTCATTGTTTACCTGAAATTCCAACATAAGGTTTCCTGTATTTTATTTGGGAATCCTAATTAGGAGCCTGCCGTGCCGCAGCCACCGTCTTTTCCACAAGCCGACTTCTGCTCCTGCACCCTTACTAAAGTCTTTGTCTCCTGGAGGCCACTACTCTTGAAACGCTCTCTTACTAGAGACCACGATTCCTATGCTTCTAACTCTTCAACACGAAAGAGGAGTGGTCATCGTACTTTATTTCCAGTGCCATTTCTGCATCATTTCCCCCAACATCATCGCTGAAAAATTTCCTCTTTAAAAAAAAAAAAAAAGTGCTCCTTACCTGTTCTCAGGGCCATCATCTGTCAACACCCACATCACTCACCTGCTGCCCTCAGCGGTGTCAGCTCGTGCTTTGCAGTCTTCCTGTGTAGCGATCTCCGCAAGGAGGCAACAGATGCCAGAATGACAGTTTCCAGGATGAATAACTACTCCACACACACTTCTTGACCGCCAGTGCTCAAAAAACTCTTTCTTTGACTTGACCTTAGCCACCCATTGGCATAATCATACCTTGACCTGAAAAAAAAAAAAAAACATGCTTCATTTTTAACATGCCAAATATCTGCATAAAAAATGAGAAAAACTTTCTAAAATACAAGTACAACACAGGAAGTCACAAAGGTAAAAACACACAGACTTCTCCGTATAAAATTTAACAACATGAGGGGCGCCTGGGTGGCTCAGTCAGTTAAGCATCCAACTCTTGATTTCGGCTCAGGTCGTGATCTTATGATTGTGAGATCGAGCCCCATGTTGGGCTCTGTGCTGGGCATGGAGCCTGCTTAAGATTCTGTCTCTCTCTCTCTCCCTCTCTCTGCCCCTCTCCCTGGCTCACACTCTCTCCGCCCCCCCAAAAAAAAACCACAAAGTTTTAAAATTTAAAAACATGTGTGTTAGTGAACATCACAAACAGAAACAGCAATCAAATGGGAAAATATTTACAAGAAGTGTGCCAAAAATAGTATCTTTAATAAATGTAAGTATCTCATTCAAATTGATAAGAAAAACACTAAAAATTCAAGTGGAGAATAGAAGATATAAATATAGGATTCATTGACAAAGATTCAAATGGCCAATAAATACATATTAAAACATTCCTCAACTTCATTAGAAATAAAAATCGAAATTAAACATGTGAGATATTTTTACATATTGCTTTTCAGGGGGACTCTCTTCTCTGTATCTCATGCTAGCTTAATATTTTTTTATTAGATGAGAACAGATATTTATTAAGATAGCAATCAATCTGAGCACCATCAACATTGTTGATAAATATGTAAACTGATATAGTATAACTTTTCCGAAAGTCACTTTGTACACATTAGCTTTAAAAAAATGAACGAACAAACAAACACAGCTCATGGCCACCTGGGTGGCTCAGTCAGTTAAGCCTCTGACTTCGGGGCAAGTCATGATTTCATGGCTTGTGAGTTTGTGCCCCCACATGAGCTCTCTGCTGTCAGCATGGAGCTTGCTTTGGATCCTCTGTCTCCCTCTCTCTGCCCTTCCCCGACTCACATGTGCTCTCCCTCTCTCAAAAATAAACATTAAAAATATTTTTAATTAAAAAAAAAAATCATGGTCTTTGACCAGGTAATACTATTTCTAGAAATCCACCCTAAGAAATAAGAAGGTTGAAAAAAGATTAATTTAAAAGAAATTCATCACGAAGCAATGGAATGTTACGTAGACAGTAAAAATAATATATTTGAGGAGCGCCTGTGTGGCTCAGTTGGTTAAGCATCCAACTTCGGTTCAAGTCATGATCTCACAATTCATGAGTTCAAGCCTCATGTCGGGCTCTGTGCTGACACCTCAGGGCCTGGAGTCTGCTTTGGATTCTATGTCTCCCTCTCTCTCTGACCCTCCCCCGTTCATGCTCTGTCTCTCTCTGTCTCAAAAATAAATAAATGTTAAAAAAAAAAATATGGGAGAAACAGATATGTTCCCAGTTTTGAAATAAGTATCTAAATAAATAGTAAATAAGACTGCAACAAAACATTAGTTTTAATAGTGACTGTAACTGGATGATAAGGTTATAGACATTTTTTTTTCTTATTTACTTTTTCCGATTTTCCAAGTTTCCTATGAACTTAGAGAAAATGTAACATAAACTTATTTAAAAGCAGTAAATAACTGGTGAGTAAATAACTCACCAATCCTTTCTGCACAAAGCCCCACTTACTGGCTGCCTCCCCCGGGTCACCACCCCCTGCCCTGTCATCCTTTTCTCTTCCCTGGCTCATCACTTGGTCACTTTCACTTGTCTGTCTCTTAACCCTTGGCAGTCCCTCACTCTTTGGACTTTCTTTTGTTCCCATTGTCCAGCTCCCATCCCTGGGAAAAGGTTACTCTACTGAGCATTGCCTGGAAAGACCCCAAAGCCACTGTTACTAGCGTTCGGTAGAAAATTAGTCCTCTTACAACGAAGCAACTGCCAGCCACTGTGTAGCCTTATTACTTATTTTCTGTTGGTCCTTGATGCTCGGCCCACATGGGCTGCTAGGTAGCTTCTTTCACATCCAAAATCCTCTCCTTCTCCCACTTCACCTAGTGAAATTAAGTTGTTCCTAGCCATTGCCATCACAGTCCTCTTCCTCCCTCCTCCTCCCCCTTTCCTCTCTCATGTCCTCCTTTTTTTTTCTTCCTCCCCATTTCAGAGGCTCACTTATCTTTCTCAGTTGCTGATTAAATATCCTTTAGGATATTTAATTCTTCAATTAGCATTTCCAATGTATACAACTTTAAGCTCAGTCTTCCCAATCAGTAAACATGCTCAGGTCTCTTTATTTTCATTACCAAAATTCACCAAAGACAAGAGTGTTATTTATTTACTCAGTCTTTGGCTCCCTTATGTCCTGAAGTTGCTGCTGCCTCTAGAGATGCCCAAAGAATTGACAATACCAGTAAGGTGCATCTGGCATGCACTCGACTCTCTGGACCGTCCGGCCCATTAATTCCTTCCTTAGTTTCCCACGTGTTATATTATTTTATCTTTAGTATAGCACTTATTTTAATTTTGGACAAGAAAGTGTGCAAAAGGTAACATGTCTAGAATTTGCCACTGGTACGTGTCTATCCAAATAGTCGTTTTCTATAAAGCCTTGTACCAATCTGAAGTCCTAAAGTTACAGTGTGATGTGTGGGTGGTATCTTCACCCATTTATCTACGTGGCTTCAGGTCTTCTCCAAAGCCACCCCGTCAGTGAGGCCCCTGTGACCACCCAACCAGACTTGGTCCTCTTTACTCTCCAGCCCCTTACTCTGCATGGCCCTTCTTCATAGCATTAATCACCACCACAAGTTACTATCTATTTTCCCTGCTCCCAGATGTAAGCACTTACAGTTATGAATGGTTCCAGCTCATTGTAGCTACCCAACCAGCCTTTAAATAACTGAACAAAGACTAAGTGAGCTATACTAAAAATTCTGATATGTGCTCACTTGTACTGTTTTAAAACCTCATGTTGTCTTTCAGGGTCATGCACGGAGTCAGGGCAAAAAGTTCCAGGGACAGGCAGATCAACCTTTCAAAACTTAAAAGGTGTGCTCCCAGTCCACAGGCCTGCATTTGGAGAGAGATACTTTGTGTATCAATGGCTTGAATCACTGCCTGATTTTTCAGCCAGTGCTGCATAACTGTTTCTCATCACATGGCATTGTTGTAGTTAGTCCCCGAGCTTTAAAGCAGTGAAAAGGCAGAATGCATATGTGTGTGTTTGCAAGTGCCTCTGTAACCAGACGCCTCTATATAACTCCTTTTTAAAATATAGTATGTCGACAACATCTGCTCCTGAAATGGAGATTTGGCTCGAATGCTAAGAAAATAAACATGGCAGCTCCACTAGATACTGGCAACCAGTTCCTGCCCCATGGACAGGCTGCACAGAAGATTCATGTATATAAAATAGTATATTAAAGTAAACTTACAAAAGCAAAGAGCAATCATCGCAACCATAATTTTTTCTTCCTCTTTGGGATTCTAATTTTAAAAGCATTAAAGAAGACAGCTGCTCATGCTGTGATATGCGCTAAACAGCCTGAAGGATGGAAAAAATATATATTTGTAGCTCATAATAACTATTGACCTTTCTGATATACAATGTTCTCTGTGTTAGCTATTCGGTTCTATCAACAGTGAAGATTGAACATGACTTTTTAATAGAAAACATGGGGTTTCGAGCTGCCTTCACAAAGGTGTTTATGTATTGTTATTTTGTTTTGTAGTACAAAGACCAAGTCCTGATGCCCTTTGTCTGACATCATGTTTGTCGTTAAAAAAAAAAAAAGAAAGAAAGAAAGGAAAGGAGAGAAAAAGAAAGGAAGGAAATAAAAGAAGGAAACAGAAAAGGGAAAAAAGCCTCAGTGTTATTGAGTATGTTTTATATGAGGAATTGGCTCGTAACCACTTTATAGTCGTGATAAAAGCATTGCCACACTCGATCCCATACGCAATATTGGTAATGGAATCCAACGGCATCCCGAGAGGACATGCTATATTTCTCTCCCAGAATAGATCCCTCAAGTGGCAACATTTATAGGGTGTCTCCAATAAGATTTAAAACATTTGCTTGCAGTATTCATACGGCATGTTCTTTGGAGCGTACAGCCTGCTGCGGAATGGGTCACACTGGATGTCTTGTACTCTCAAAGGCTGTCTTTACAATACCCAGTTTTTCCCCCTTGAACTTTCCTGTTGCTTAGTAGTTGTATATAGAAACACCCACTGGTAGCAGCTTGACTCTGACACCGTGTCTATTTCCCCAGAGTGGTATCATCCACAGACCAACTGCAGAGCAACTCAGCTGAACACTCTCCTCTCCCCCAGGGGACAGCCTCACCAAGTAGCAACCCCTGCCAAGAGTAGGAAACCTGAAAGGCAACCTTATGCATTATGATTCTCATCCCAGGCAGGCAGATATGGCCGAGGAGCTTGTGCTGACAGGTGGCATGGGTTGGCAGATTTTTTTTCCTTTTTTTTTTTTTTTGGCCGATTGTTCTTAATGTGACATGGAAAGAAGTTTATTACATCATTATTGAACCACAGTTATTTTCACAGCTATGCTCTAGAGTTTCAGCTAATGATTCACAAGTTTCTAAACAAAGCCGAAGACTCACAACTGAGTGGGAGCAGGAATCAGCCCTAATGAGACTTCAACAAATTCGGGGCGGGGGGGGGGGGGGGGTTGTTGTTTTACTTTAAGAGCAAGCACCAGAGCCGATGGAGCCTGATTGCTGAGCCTGGCCTCACTGGCTGCAACTGTATTTGTATGATATCCACGAGGTGGTAACTTGTGTTCACAGAAAATGGTGGGCACTGCCTTGCCACAGTGGCCAATGACCTGGGTCTAGTCTGCCGAAGACTGTTACTGTCTTCAAAGTTGCCTGGCACGTGACCGAGAAGGACAGGCCAGTGAAATGAAACCAACTCTCAAAAAGAGAACAAAGTATTCTCTAATTCTGGGGGACGTCGGGCCAATCCTTTTTTAACTACCAAACCACTGGTCCATGACTCTCAAAATAACACTTTGCAGAACATGCTTCCTTAGAGGTGAATACAAGGAGGGGACATAGGATTCCCTCTCCTCAAACAAACAACAACAAAAACCGCCAAGTCTTGGGACAAGATGTTTTGTGAGAGTGGCATGGCAGGGGTAAAGGGAATAATTATTCTTAAAAGAAAGCATCTGACTATTCAGCACGCAAACTGAGTGACTACTTATGTGAAACACAATCCTGGGCACTTGTGGGAGTATGGGTGGGGAGGGGGGGCGCGGTGCATAAGGGAAGCTGGAGAAGAGCAGGGAGTAGATACAATGATAGACAAGCAAGACTTCAGGCCTGCCTTTCAAGATCTCCCAATCTTGTAGATGACACTGTGATAGCATCTTTTGCAAATTGCACATTTTAAAAAATCAACTGAGCGTTTACCTTCGAGAACACAAACCCCACTTACAAAAATCAGCATTGCAGGTAGTTTTTCATGTGTAAGTGAATTCACCGTGTACCGACACTGGGGGCAATGCCTTCCTTCTCACTATTACAGGAGTTTGACCCATGTACATAGTTGTCACATACCGAAACAAGGCTGTGACGTTTCCAAAAGGAGGTTCTATGTGGATGCAATATTAGTAATCGTTCATTGCGCAACAAATCACCCCAAATATTTTGCTTAAAAAAAAAAAAGCTATCTCACATAGTTTCTATAGGTCAGGAATCCGGTAGCACTTTTGAGAAGTTCTAGCTCAGGGTCTTTCCTGAGATTGCAACACAAGTCAAACTCAGAGCATAGTCATCTGAAGATTTGACTGGGGCGGGCCTCACGTCTAAGCTCACTCATGTGACTGTGACTGACTAGGAAGCCTCAGTTCCTCATCACATTGGCCTCTCCACCGGATTGCTCAAGTGTCCTCACAACATGGCCACCGGCTTCCACCAGAGTGAATGACCCAGGACAGAGCCACCAAGAAGCCATTCTGCCTGTCATGACTGAGTCATACACCACCATTTCCACCATGTGCTATTTATTAGAAGTCAGTCACCAAGTCTAGCCCACACTGGAGGGGAGAGAAAGGAGACTCTGCCTTTTGGAAGGAGGAGTATTGGAGATTTTGTAACACTTTAAAATTACTATGCTTGTCATCGTGGGTAAACATAAAATCTGCTGGGATAAGATCTGTGAGAAAAGATGTATTTACCATGTTTGTCCTACTATCGGGAAACAAGGTTGGGAAGATCTTATTAAAGTCAACATTTAATGAATATTAGTTATTGAACATATTAGACATATGTAAATACATGTCTGTATATATGTGTGTATATGTATAATTTTTGCTCTGGGAACAAGGAACCATGGTAGGTGCTAAAAGGGATGAAAATTAGACATGTCTCAGCCTTGCCACCCATACCTAGGGTAGGAGATAAAATGAGGATATGAATAACTCGAGGAACAGTATATTGGTACATCATGATCTTTGGGGTCAGACAAACATTATGTCCTGTCTGTGTGTTCTGTCACTATCTGGAAGAGTTGGACAACATAGACTGTTTTATATAATAAAGATCTAGTATTTGTATCAGTCAGTATGGGCTACCTTCTGCTGCAGTAAAAAACAATTCTGAAATTATAACAAAAATTTATTTCTGTGAGAATTGGCTGTGGGTTCTGTCCCACGCTCTCTTCATTCTAAGACCCAGGCTGATGGAGCAGGCACCATCTGAAATGTTGATAGTCACCATGGCAGAAGGAAAGAGAAAGTACCTCTTTCTACTAAGGGACTGACTCTTTTCAAAAATTACACCTGGAAGTGACCCATGACCTTGGTTCACCTTTTCATTGACCACAGAAAGCCATATGAGTATGTACGGTAACTTCCAAGTGGCTTCCGAGTGGCTAAGGAAGAGCAGGAAAACCTCTGTAAGAAAAAAAACAACTTGTAACATACTTTGACATATACTCATTCTAACGTCTTAAAATACAGCAGTATCTAACAAAGCTAATAGCATATGCCAGTGAATAATTTGGCTTTATCAAGGTAACTGCAAAATGGACAAACATCTCTTCCCTTGTCTTGTGAAAGTCATTTTGGTTATTTGCACTTTGGTTTGTCCTGTACGCACAGAACCTCTGAAAAGGGAAAGATTCGTTTAGGCAATGAAGTAGGAAAAGAGTATATTTAACTTCATATATTAGCGATGTAGCCCAACTTCTCTTCTTCCTCAAAGGGAAACTTTGTTCACAATTGAAGAGGAACGGTGTTTTCTCAAAACTTAATTTTCCTTTTCCCTCCCTCCTCCATCAGGATTTGGTGCCTTTTGCAGAGTTCTGACACTAGATTGTCCCGAAAACATTTGTGGTGCATGAGAAAGAAAAGCCTTCTTTATGCTGGGGCCCCGTATATTTACAGAGACCCTGGAGAAAGAGTGTACTGCGTGTTTGGATGAACCTGACTGAATCTCACTGGGATTGGCCAGTGAGAACTAGATGGTTCTCAGCCACCTCCTCCTCCTCCAGCTCCAGCTCCCCCATCACCTCCTGCCCCTGCATCATAGTGAGGCAGCAACTACAGTGTTAGTTAGGGATTCATCAACAAATGCATAATAATGCAGATATGATTTCACATTATGGTGGCATTTGCCAACGTAAAAATTATTATAACTTCGCTATAAATTTTTCTGTAAATTTTACAAAATATGCAAAAACTGACATTTCAAGAGCTGAGATAATTTGGATTTATTAAAAAGTTGAGGCCCTTGAGATTCAGCAAAAGAGAGTTAATTTTTTTTATCTAGCTTTTAGTTGTGTGGGTCTTGTTTTTGTTTTGTTTTTCAGCTCCTTGTTTATAATTCATGGGTCAAAACTGGCCACATCTGGGCTTGACCACTTAATCCATTTTTACCCATAAATTTCTCCTGTGTCTCAGGCAGCAGATATAACTTCTCTGAATCCCAAATTTCTTATCAGAGCATGCGGCAATCATGGCCTGCTTCAAAAAGCTGACGCAAAAGCATCTGATACCTAGAAAGCATTCTAAAATGTTCCTTTCACCTAGACTGGTCCCGCTGTCTTTATAGAGCACCATTCTTAAGGACACCTCTGTCATCACTCTGTCCTCTTCACACCCACCCCCAATACACACACATACATATCTGCATGCATGTGTACACACACATACACATACACACACGCATCTTCAATGTCACAATCATGTTGCACATCACCAAGGCCATGCTCTCTCTCAATAGAACCTTCATCAAAATCATGCTTCTCACCTGAGACACTTAGAAAACTGCTCTTCTAAAGTTGCCCCTCTTGTCTGTCACCTACAGATAATACACCTTTTACATGAGAGATGCCATTGCAGAGCCCAGATAACCAGAGTGTGTTTGCTAGCCCTTGAGGCAGCACGGCCCTGGCATGCGAGTGCCGTGCATGAGTTTGTTATGCGTCCCTTCGAAAGAGACAGCGTGGAGCGTTACTCCAGCCCCATCCCCACAACTAGAAAGTCCTATGGAATTACAAGAGAAATCTTTATCAGAAATCAAACTCTTTTCTAAGACCTCCCCCACTTTCTCCTCAACTCTCCATTCCCCCATGGTCTGAAATAAAGCTTGGAGACCAGTTTAGATTTTAAATCTCAGCTTCAATGGAGCAAAACCTGACCTCAGCATTCCTCTCACACCAGTTGTCCTGGGTTTAATTAACGCCGCCCCTGTATGTTTAGGCAATTACTGTTGTAACACACGGGGGGTGCTGTATGCAGGGCCTCAGTCAGGGCATGACGCAGTGTTTGGCCTCCACAGCTCATACAAAGCTTGTCACCCAGCGGGAAGCACCCGTGCCACCGTCTCTAATGTGCACACTTAGTGTTTTACTATGCAATGCTACATACTGAAAACGGTAATTTCTAATGATGCCTGAATTACTCTTCTATCGTTAGGTGGCTCCTTTCTCATGGGGTCAGGGTAGCCAGCACCCTAGCCCTAAAACCTATTTCACTTCTGCGGGAACTTTCATTTTTTCCTCAGCTACTGCAAACACAATCTTGCTGAACGGAGCTGAATTTTTAAGGCTGAGTTTGTGCTGTGGATTCTGATGGCTTCACGTTAGTTCAAGTCTCTGAGGACCAGTGCCAATAAATGTGAAAGGGACAACAGTAGATTGGCATACTTTTCCATTTCCACCAGGATGAAAAACTGCTATAAATTAAGTCTAACCTTAAATGTATAATCTGTCCTTGGGAAGGAGAGAGAGAGAGGGAAAAAAAAAAAAAAAAAAAAAAAAAAGGATATAGCATCTTCAAGCTCTCGGCATCCCTTACGAGAAAAAATTGGTTCTAAGGGTCTCTGATCTTGTGTTTTAGTAAAATAGAACTGCACGGCTGACTGACAGTTCTGATCTAAAGCATTTACGTTTAAGTTTTGATCTCTCTGCTTTTGATTAAAACTAATGAGCTCATTTAATTCAAAATGGGAATCTCTGATAAGAGAAATAAGGTTGATGTGATTGGATTAGAGGGGCAAATTAAACTCTTAGAGCAGAAGTTTGTGCTTATATAGTGTATTAAAAAGCTGTTGGCGTATTATGGCGTGTTAGATGATGAGAAAAATTTCATAGTAATTCATATTTAATCAGAAGAAATGAAAGTACTAAATATAACATGGCTCTGCTTTTCCCTCGAGTGATAAAAAGCTGTACATTTAAAATGACATCAGATCCATGCTCTCTAAAACAAAAAAAAAAAAAAAAAAAAGAGAGAAAATCTTAAGAGAGACACATAAGAAAGGGACACTTGTCAGTGGTTCCCTCACCCCAGAATAGAAGTGCCACCAACATTGGAAAATATAGTCCTATTTAGACAGCAGTGATACAAGGAAAGCCACAGACCCAACAGCAAGGTTTCTGTTATTACAATAGCTCCTGTTCTTTCATCTGAGTATCACATTTCATATATTTTTTTTTTAAAAAGGCATTTCTTTCCCTTAGAAATACATGGAATATTTTTCTTAAAGTTCAAAATCTTGTTTTGCCCGTTTGTCTTTGTGTTTTAATAACTGTTTTCACATATGTTAATTCTTAAATGTCCCTTTATGACACATATTTCTCTACCCTCCCCCCAGAAAAAGTTAGCATTAGTGGAAGGCTTCTCAAAAGAAATCCTGTTTACTGATGGAGATATATATATATATATATGTGTGTATATATATATATATATACACACATATATATATGTATACACATATATATACGTATATATACATATATATACGTATATATACATATATATACACACACACATATATTGGATGGATATATGGATATATATATATATATACACACACACACATTTTTTTTAATTTTAGACTCCAAAAACAAATTTAAAACTTTAAAGTACTATATTAGAAGAGTCAACTTTGACAGCACTGATTAGGCTAAAAAATGCCAAAATTAATTTTTTTTGCAGGAAAACACTTAAATTTATAAAATACTTTAGAAAATAGATGTATGTTGCCTCGTGGCCTGTTTGCATACGGGTGTTTTTAGATCAACAAGTCTGCAAACTACCATTTTAAGTTTCAGAAGTAAAGAAGTATTCCACTTAGTCTAAAAATGTATAAAGGGAAAGAGCAACTGTCTTGCTTCAGGGAGGAGACTATTCTTTGTTAATATCCTGTTCAGATTAGGGCAGGGAGCAAGCTGCCATTAGTGACAAGAAAGGACAATCGATGTTGGTGGTGGTCTTTACTTGTCTCTGTCTATACATTCCATTCTAAGCCCTCTATCGTAAGTCAGTTGAGAAAACTTTATGCTTTCTTATTCCCCACAATGAAGAAAACTGACTCAGGAGGGCAAGGACACTGGCCAGGAGATGGTTTCTTGCTTCTCAGAGCTGCCCAGTGGGCAAATGTTACGAGAAGGGATTCACAGGGAAAACAAAGAGCAAGTTATCCTTACTCTTCATCAGAAGCCTCTCTGCTGCAGTCTTGGTTGATTCCATAAATCTATAGTGTCCTCCATGTTCATGACTATTCTCTCCATGTGCACAGGCCAAGTGGCAAGGTAGGCTACCATTACCTCATACTTTAGGCCCTACTTAGGGAGTTAAAAGGTCTGAAAAGCTCCTGCTGGAAACTGGAACAGAGTTACTTTGGATTCATTAATTTTTCTTTTTTATTTTCTGCAAAGTAAACATTTTCTAAATGAAGTAAATGGATTACCATGCTCTTAGCACCTGTCACTTATGTTTAGTGAACCCAAGGATTGCACCTGAGCAGTAGCTGTGAGGGGCTGTGTAGACATCTAAATCATGTGTGTATATATTTTTGTATTCTTCAGTGGAGTCAACCAGCCCCAGTCTGCTAACCACTGACAACACCCTTGAACGTTCCTTTTTCATCCGAATGAAATCTACTCTGACCAAACGTGGCGTGCACATCAAATCATCAGGATATAAGGTAAGCTGGGCTCGGGCAAGGGAAATATTTCTGTCTCAGGTCAATCCTAGGTCACTTGCATGGAGTTTCCCAGCTGCTTTGGGACCACATAATTAACGCCTATGATCTTGAGCAGCCCGTAGGATTCTTAGTGGTTTTCCCGTCTCAAGGTAGGGGCTTCATTACATGACTCGTTCTCACTTCAGACATTGCTGAGGCACTAAATGCCTCAATATGGTGTCTTTTCCTGAAACACTTGTTAATAATGCACCAGGGTCTTCAGCACTCGCTAGAAATTCACTTTGATGGAGAAAGTGAACCAAATTCATAGCGGTCCTTAAGGTGAGTGTTCTAGAATGACTAGAGGAATTCCACTTCTCTCTTCAAATTCCCCCTTTCTCTTTCGGTAAAGACTGTCCATTTTAATAATATCTTGGCCGCCCAGACTCATACGTGTAAAAAAGAAAATCAGGTTAGGCATCAGGACTCTTCATTGTAATTACACTTACTCCACATCGGTCATACCTTGGCAGACACAGGACGCTCAACATACAGAGTACATGTTCCCCACAACAGCAAGGACCAAGTCTGGAGTCATAATCTACATTATCGTCCTTTTAAGGGTAAGAATATAAAGCCTCCTAATCTCGGGAAATTCCAACACTTCAGTTACCATAGCAACATAAATTAAGACCTATGAAATTTATGACACGCCTTTGGCAACCTGAATCTTATCAATTTTACAACACACCAACCCGTCTCTCAAACAACATTTACTGTATATGGGAGGACCAACAGCAACAGAATGGACTGTAGATGTGGCTGGCATGACCTCTTCCAATTTAGGGTTGAGAGTTTCTGACAACTCGGTTCTGTAGGGTTACCGTAGCATTGTCAGGGATGGTAATAGTCATTAAGTCGTTGGGCTTAAAAACCGTATACAAGTCACCAGAAACCAGCAGCTGCATGAAAGTCAGAACCAGGTACTCTTTCTGACATGAATTCTTCAGAGACAAAGAGGAAGGAGGTGGGGAAGCAGGCGTTTCCATGAACGACCTTTAGCTGAGCTGGCCTACCGTCGGAAAGGCACAGGTGGAACGTACCCTTAACCTTTAACAGGGTTCGAAGCGAAGGAGAGGCTCAGGGCGGCTCTGCCTACAGGCGCTTTACCCTTCAGAGGCCTGTTACAAAGGGATACCGTGGAGGGAAAAATCCAGACTCTATCCTCGGGACTATTTTTATTTTTCCTGCCTTCCTGAACACAATACATTTATTCGTTATTAAAGCATTAGCAAGTTTGAAATTTCTACAAGCAAACTACAGGTGTAGCGCTTAGTGTCATTTTAATGCGAGAAAGATCCATTCTAGTTTTAGGAGCTGTAAGGCTTCCTTTCACCTGTTTTCTGTCTTTCAGCTTTTAGTTTGTCGCTTTTAGTGGTTTTTACTGCTTTGTAGGGGGCATGTCCCAGGAAAGAGGAAGAGTAGGACAGGTAACGTGTAGTTAGAAAACGTAATATGGAGTATATTTCAGTATCATTAGAAAATTTAATTTTTTGAATGATAAAAAATGACTGCTTTCACATGACCAACTAGAGATCATAAAGCCTTGCAAAATTTGGAATCTGCAAAAAAGTGGGCTGTGCAAGTGGAGAAATGCTCTGTATTTCAGTCCAGGCAAGAGACAAGGTAGCTTGCATTCTTTTTGTTTTGCCATTTGGTCAGCTCAGTAAAGCGGTTTTTGCTGCATGACCTGAAATTGGACAGGATCATTTCTTAAATATTAATAGATCATTCAACAAATTTTTATTGAGTTACCAGTCTGGAGCCTGTTCTAGATCCCGTAATCCAGCATTAAACAGTAAAAAGTCCCTGCTTTCATGGTACTTAGATTCTAACAGCGGGAGACAGACAATAACAACAAATAAAGAAGGTGATTTCAGACAGCAATAAAGTCCAAACTAACAGTAACTACTACTTATGCATATTACAATATGCTCAGCATGATGCAGCGTCTATGCAACTCACAACTATCCTTGAAGAAGGTATTTTTATTGTTCCCGCTCTACAGGTAAAGAAAATAAGGCTAGAGGTTAATCAACATACCCAACTTCACACATCAGAGGGACAGGGCTGGGCTTTGAACTCTGTGAGTCTGGCTCCATGCCCTATGCACTGAACCACTAGGCTAACTATTTTGCTGAGAGTAAAGCAAAGGTGGTGAGTGTGGCTGGTGGGGACCACTTTGGATACAAGAGTCGCGGAACATCCAGCTGAGGAGGTGACTGTCACCTATGAGTGGTAAGTGAGAGCAGGACCACTATGGAAACGGAACAACAGTGTTTCCAAAGCTCCTTGGGTTTAGGATTAAAGACACCTTGCTATAAGAAGGCACCTTCAAGAAACAAAATATGAAAAGGGACAACCATGAACATCCAGGACTGGAAAAAAGAAGTTATTCTGGCTTCCATCAAACCCTGTGGTGTTAAAGTGATCATACTCCTCTGACATACCCTGTCAGACCGTCTTTCTCAAGACTTCACGAAAGTCTCCATCCAGTACCTTACCCCCTGCCCAGGAGTGCTAACGTGAGAGTTGATTCATCCCGTCTTCGCCCAATAGGATGAACCGTTCAACAGATCCAGCTCTACCCCTCCTCCTCCACGATGCCCTTGCCTCGTTAATTAACCTTGTCTGCAAGTTAGCAGAAGAGCTGATGAGAAGCCATGACATGACACACAGCTGAATAACATCCCTATTTATCTGTTCATTCTCAGTAAATAAATCTAACAGCTTATAAAACATTCAAATAAAACTGGTAATCACCCCAGCACCACACAATAAGCACAAATAAAAAGAAGCAGTGATGATAATTTCACCATACTCCCAATATTCCTCTTAATTTATTACCATTGTTTGCTCCTTTCTTTTCCCATAAAGCTCCAAGATGTTAAGCCATGCCCAGTGCAGGTCATTATACTTCTCTCCAGTTTTCCTGTGACCTTGGCATATGCAACTTTTCTGCCTTGGTCCATCATCTTACCTGCCACGCTTTCTTTAGTGTTGTTATTATCACTGGCAGTAATAATAGCAGCAAAGATAACACTTGTTAAACATGGACTCTGCCACGAGTACTTTGCCAAACACCTCGTATCTTATCCAATCCGTACAGCATTTAAAACCTTCCTCTGTGCCAGGCGTTGTTCAAACTTCACATTCTATCATTATGCCCATTGTGCAGGTGGTGAAACTGAGGCTTTAATAGGCTCAGTATTGGCCCATGTTGGCATAGATCTTAAGTAGCTACTGAGGAGCCAGGATTGGCCAGGCAGTGAGGCTCCAGAGCCTGCCCTCTCCACCCTTGGTGTCAATGCTTAACAGATCAAGTCCACAGAAAAGCTCAGCATGAGCTAGACCTCAACATATGGAAAATTCGTCTACATTTTGAAAAGAAAAACCTCTTGGCCTGATTAAGACCTTCTCTTTGTGGCTCTGCATATCCGACAGCACTCCTTGATGGAGATTCGCAGAGATTTACCTTCCTTCCCAGGGATTTTAACACCCACCCAGGTACCTATAACCAAGAATTCTAGCCAAAGAAGAGCCACTCTGAGTCTGCGAATTCAGGCATCAAGTGTGATATAGGCCACTGTTGCTTCTGCTCCCTGGGCCTCAGGAAAGTTACCCTCATGCCAATGAAGTTTCCCAGCCTCGAGCTGACATTTAGTTGTCTCTGTCCTCATTTACTTTGAAATCCACTGTAGCACGTTATCTGGACCAGCCACTTTTTATGCCTCAGGGGCTTCTTGTTGTGTAGGCCCCATTGTTGGCCACATATCTTAGCATAACACAGCTCTCCTTTAAATTGCACTGCGTCAATATTCTGCCTTCTAGATTAGGTCTATGTCTGGGGGAACTTACTAGGTATAGCACAGGGGGTAAAAGGAGATATGTAATCAGGGAAATTAGAGAAGTAAAGACTAATTGGGTCGCCTCCTTAGCTCCTGTCTTTGGAGAATAGTTTCCGTTAGCATGGGACTGTCAGTTTTCTAATCTACTCTTAAATGCCCACCAGCACCACTGTCATTTCTGGAGTTTTTATGCACACACATTATGATGTCCTAACTCTAATGGCACAGCAGAGCATCCTGGGCTGGGAAACAGAGACAAAGGGAGAGAATCTCTGTCATGTTTACATAATGCTGAGAATGTCGCTCAATTCACCGCACAGGTGAAAATCCTCAAATGCCGAGGGTTCCTGCTATGACATATATGAACAGATTACTAAGGGAGGAGAAGGGAAGTCCGGATTTTTAAAAAATTAATTAATTAATTTAAAAATAAATAAAAATAAAAACAGCCCCTATCTGGGATGATTTGGGTATGGATTTGCCCGTAGCTAAGTGTCCAACTAAATGATTTCTGTAACCTATCCCGTCTCCTTATAATATAGAGTCAGAAACCATAAGTAATAGAGAAAACAATTTGTAGGTTCACTAGTTTATAAGGATTGCCGATATACCTCAGCTCTAAGAATACCTGTATCTAGACGTGAAGTAACAAAAGCAAAAAAAAAAAATGAGAGGATGCTAATTAGCTAAAGAAAACTCTTTGCCTTCTCTAAGCACGGAGCTGCCTTTTAAATTAGAACTTGTTCATTTGTTGCAATTCATGGTTGTATCTGTTCTGTGAGAAAAGACACTTCCCTGATTTTACTAGTAATTTGTTTTATTTGGGGTGTCATAAATCCTTTTAATGTTTTGATTACATCTGTAGAGCCTCTCCCAAGGTAAATTCATTTTGCATCAGTAAGTTCTTGAATCCCTGAGGTGAATCCAGTGATCTCAGGTTACAAAACCTTATTTAATATGAGGACATCTTTGGTTCTTATTAAAAAAACAAATTAGTGCACCTCCCAGAACGTATTTCACCAAAATTACAATAGTTCTTTCCTTCCTCCTCATTTTTCCTTCCCTTTTATTCATTTAGTGTTAATATATATTGAAGTCCTGTTCCAAAAAATATCAACTCCTAGAGTGACAAAATACAAAACCAAAATTTAAAAAAAAGAAATTTTTTTAAGTTGATTGATTTTGAGAGAAGGGGTGAGAGAGAGAGCGAGAGAGAGAGAGTAGGGGAGGAGCAGAGAGAGGGAGAGAGAGAGAATCCCAAGCAGGCTCCACACTGTCAGCACAGAGCCATATAGGGGGCTTGAACCCACCAACTGTGAGATCATGACCTGAGCCAAAACCAAGAGTCAGACGCTTAACTAACTGAGCCATCCAGGTGTTCCCAAAACCAAGTTTTTTTACACTTTGATCGCCTTATGCAGATAATCTTCTGAAAAAGTATTTCTTAGAAAATATTTTTTAATAAAAATTAGACCTAATATTTAAAAATTATATCTATAGTTAAGAGTTATTTTCAGTGGTAAATGGTCCTCCTTTTCTTCCTATTCACTTAGGTGGGCAAGTTACATCACTAGGATTTCAATGTCAATATCACAGCGAGGTAAATTTTAAAGTTGAAGGATTTTCATATGCAATGTATTCTTAACAGAATGTGTATATCGAGAACTCTCAAGACGATAGCAAACTAGAAGGAAATTATTACTTACAGTTCAGTTCCAATCATCTGGAATTTTAGTGCTTGGTTTGCTTTGCTAATAAAGTCCACAGTAACTAAGATATCGATTTCTCTCCCTCTTGATCATCCACCACTTTAATGTGCCGCCAAAACTGGTTGACTCCACCTATCTCTATTTCCAATCTTCTAGCTTAATGCCTTTTTCTGGATCTGTTGTAAGGAATTCCCAAATTACCTCCCAAAAAGTTTTGCTTCTCCATTCCATTCTGCACCCTGCTCCCTGGAATATCTTCCCAAAGCCTCCATCATGTTTCCTTCTCCTAAATCATCACTGGTTCATAGGATCAACATATTCAAGATCTGGTACCAGCTTACATTTTCTACTGCCATCTCCACCATTATTACTCTTTTTTTTTTTTTTTTTTTTTTTTTTTGAGAGATAAAGTACTAGTGAGGGAGGGGCAGAGAGAGAGGGAGACACAGAATCCACAGTAGGCTCCAGGCTCCGAACTGTCAGCACAGAAGCCAACATGGGGCTCAAACCCACGAACCATGAGATCATGACCCGAGCCAAAGTTGGACACTTAACCGACTGAACCACCCAGCTGCCCCTCCATCATTCTTTCCTGGAACTGTTACTACTGATGCTCTGGTAAAATCTGTCCAGTCATCTTTCCTGAAATATACTTTAAATATTCACACTGTTATGCTTTTGGCCATGCTGTTTTCTTTTCTTAAGATGCCTTTCTGCTACACATGCATCTGGAAAATTCTTACACAACCAATATGGCATCACTGAGATATTAGGGTTTTTTTTTTTCATCTCCTTTGATTCCCCTATTTCCTTTTCCTCTGTGCTACAACAGCTTTAAGATTTCAGCTCTCTGTGCCTCAGTTTTCTCACCTGTAAATCATAATATATAACCTGAAGAAGTTTCCTACGGGTTAAAAGAGGTAACACATGCTCAGTTAAGCATCTTCTCTCCTTTTTGTGAAGTATTATCTATAATTTCATATGACCTTCACAATAATTCTTTTAGGTAATTATGTCTATTTTCCTAACTTGAAAATAGGTTAAAATGAGACACAGAAATATGAATTGACTTGTCTAGGGTCACATAAGTGGTAAATAACAAAACAGAAATATCCAGATCTTCAGATTTCAAATGCCTTCTTCTTTCCAATATACTGCATTGGATACTGGGTAATTTCTTACTCTACTTTCTCCCCTCAGCACAGTATGCTGCTTGTAGTTGCCACTCAGTAAATGTTAGTTGAATTAAATTGCATGTTCTCTTTTTTTTCCCCCTATGGTAACAATGAAAATGTTGACAGTACTGAGACGTATAACATACTACTAGAGCCCCTGCTAGTTAACGTCAGTGTCTTTTAGATGTAACCATTGGAATAGCTATGACCCAAATTGACTATACCATGATCTGTCTCACATGCCTTTATCTTGCCTGCCAGGATATTGTTCTTCTTTACCAGTTCCTTGCTAAAATCAGATTGTACCACATCTACAACATTCCCTTGAGCCGTCAGTGAGAGATTCCTTTCAGAAAACAAAAAATCGAGTCATTTTTTGACGTCACTTATTCATCATGATTTCATATTGGCATTTGGTGATTTACCATTTTCTTTCTATTAAATCATCTTTAAAGGATATTTTTCTGGATATTAATACTTTGAGACTCTTTCTGAAAATTAGAACAGTATTTGCTGATACCCTGCCTTCCAGTAAACCCCATCATTTCTCACAAAGATTGCTAAAGATAAGAGAAGTGTTATTACAAGGAGTTGGTTCTTTCTTTGCCCAAGTGGGTAACTGTATGCAATGAGTTTTAAACATTTTTTATATATGTATTTTTAAAGTTTATTCACTTATTTAAGAGGGCGAGCGGGGGGGGGGGGGGGGGAGAGAGAGAGAGAGAGAGAAAGAAAGAGAGAGGATCCCAAGTCTCCATACACAGAGAGAGCCCAGAGGCCAACATGGGGCTTGAACTCACAAATCATGAGCTCACAACCTGAGCCAAAACTAAGAATCCAATGCTTAACTGACTGAGCCACCCAGGCACTCCATATGCAGTGAGTTTTAACTGTAGCAGGAAAAGTATAGCTTAGAGGTATGCCTAGCACTTATTTAAGGGGCAGTGTGATAGTAGTCCTTCCCTGGATATTTCTAAGAGCACACACTAAACTTATCAGTTAGGGGTCTCTCTGCCTCCTAGTCAATTGTGGACAGACTAGGTGCTACCTGGATGCTTTTCCCCATCTGAGATTCAGAGATGTTCCAAATGTCCAGACATATCAGTACTTCTCCCGAAGCCTTTGCTTCGGCTTTGTGTTGTCTTGAAATGATGACTACAGTCTTCCAAACTGCACAAAATGTAACTGTCTTGTCAAATCGATAGATGAATTTTCAGAGACACCAAAAATTCTGTCAACCCATTCAGGCTTTCTAAGACTATGCATTCATTGCCTTTCAATCAACCCAGACACCCAGAATAAATTGAAGGAGAAAAAAAATTTCCAGGGTAGAACTTACAGGCAGAGGTTATCCTGATGAAAAATGCAAATAGAATAGAGAACCAATAACATCAAATTTTTTAAATCCTATTATCTCTTTTTACTCCCTGCTCACCTCCCCACAATTGTCCACTTCAATGTGGTTCCTGGTGTCATTTTAAGTACAACTGACATTGTTTCTGATCTTAAAGAATTTATTTCCCGTTACCAAGGCATGACAGTAGTTCTAGCTTGGGATGTGTCCTTTCTGCTGGGACTAATCAGCTCACTATTTTACCAACTAGAGGCATAATCACTAGCCATTCTGTGAAGTGTCTGTAAATTCTGCGTATGTCAATAACTGCAGTCCGAGTATGTTGCTAACTTATAGGTACTTCATTTTTCATCAGAGAGATTTTCAAAAGAAGCTAGAAATACGAGCATCCCATTTGACTAATGCTGGATCTTTTCAGGTTGGCTTTCTGAGCCTTTGGTAGCTGAGAATAATGAAAGTCGTGATCATTTTGAAAATGACATCTTTGATACAAAAATTAACAACTCTGTATGTTATCTCTTTAATGCCCTTCAGAATTATCATCAATGTCTCTGTAAATATAGTCTTAATCTGACAGTTCTTTAAATATAATCTATTGTGAGAGTTTTACCCAATAAATAAGTTTTAAAAGCAAAGTTTACAGTCTTGAAGAAATAAAAAGGCAACAACGTAAGCAGTGCGTCACTTATTGGACCCAGCACTCGATGTGTGAAATGCCCTAATGGTTATCTCTTGATCCAGTGGTCTGAAGTAGCAGGTACATAACTCTTTACAGATTGCAAGGGCTTCCAAATTACTCTGTTTGACCTTCATTCCTTCAAAATTGCTATACCAAAGAGTGATTAAGCACTGAGCTATGATGTCCGACAGCCGCGGATTCAGACTTAGTCTTGTCATTTCTAACTCAGTGATTTTAAGTAAATTGTTTAACTTTCTTAACCATCTATTTCTTCTCTTGTTAAGTCTCAGTAGAACCTCCTTCATAAGGGTCTTGTAAGATACAGCGACATAATGTAGGTAGAGTACTACCCCAATGCCTGACCCACAGTAAGCATGCAATACATGTCCATATGTGAGGCTTAATGTTTATGGAACTCATATTGTGAATTGATCTAGACAGTCCAAAATCTTAACTTCTACACCTCTGCATATGCACTTGTAACTATGGAAAATAGTAATTCATCAATTATGTTTCAGATTACTTCCTACAAATTATAGGAGCTCTAGAATAATGAATGATTTCTTCTGAATGTAGAAAATGTGTTTATTTCTAGGAAATTTCTCCCTGATCAAGTGTCTTGAATATTTATTTGAATTTAAGAGACAAAATATGACTGAAATACATCATTGGTCCCTTTAATAAAAAAGGGACATGGTGCATGGTTTTTTTGTTTGGTTTTGTTTTTTTTTTTGGAATTGATTTAGCCTCATGGCAAGGCTAATACAGCCCTTTAATGTAAGAAATGAAGTAGAGGCAAGGCCAGTTTGATGTTGTTCATCCCTGGAGCTTCTAGACTCCTATAACCCATAAAGCTCTACAGTTTGGTTAAAGTATCTTATCTATATGCACATGAATTGAACCCTCTGGGTAGGCAAGCTACCACTGTGGCTTGAACCCAACCTGTATCTCAGACGTACTATACAACATTCTAGAAGAAATTGTGTTGACTCATTCCCAGTAAAGGAAAAGAGCCAGGATTCTGGACTTCCTATCTTTTTATGTAGTAACTTCCTTGAGGGACAAAGAACTAGTCACATCTTTCCTATCTCTCTATGAATGCCCTCCCACCATCAGACTAAAAGAATGGCCCATTGCAAAGTGCTTTGCCTTACAAGCCTGTTACTTAAAAGAATCATCTGTATTATCGGGTCACCTGGGTGACTCAGTCAGTTAATCATCTGACTCTGGGTTTCTGCTCAGGTCACGATCTCGCAATTCATGAGATCTCGCAATTCATGAGATCTCGCAATTCATGAGATCTCGCAATTCATGAATTCGAGCCCCGCCTTGGGTTCTGAGCTGACAGGGTGGATCCTGCTTGGGATTCTCTCTCTCCCTCTCCGCCCCTCCCCTGCTTATGCTTGCTCTCTCTCTCTCTCTCAAAAATAAATAAATAAACTTAAAAAAAAAATCATCTGTTATTATCAATCCACTGTGGGTGTGTGTGGATATGTGTGTGTTGTTTCTGAACTACCAGTGGGCAATGGATATCTTTAAGTTACATATTGGAAACATCAATTTCAGCTCATTGCTGGCAATGGTTTACAGAACCAACCCATGTAAGTTATCACCCAACTGATAGCAGTATTTTTACCTCCATTTCACCACAGCTTTTATACCTTCTTCTTTCATTTTTCGATTTTTTATTTAAACTCTAGTTATATACCTTCTTTTTATTCTCCCTGGAATGTAGACTGTCCTCACACATTCCCGTGGGCCACACTTGCATTTCATCCAGATTTCTGCCCCAATGTCACTTCCCTGACCACGCCATCTAAAATAGCTCCAGCACACCCCCCATACCCCACCATCTGCTTCATCCTGCTGCCTTATTGTTTTTCATAGCACTTAACACAGTCTGACCCTACGTCGTAAATTTATCTGTGTATAATTCATCTCCCCATCACAGTGTAAGTTGAAGCTCCTGCAAAGGGTTTCAGGGACCTAGTAGAAATTCAAGAAACATCTGTTTAAAAATGCATTTATAAATAACAGACATCATTTGTACAAAGGCTAGAATATATTCCTTCCTTACGTCAGGAGGCTAGTTCCTTAAAAGGGGATTTAGAGATGAGAATGTGCAGCCACTGGGATCCTGTAACTTTTCAAGTTTCCGGGCTCAATTGCTGGGAAGATAAGTGGAAGATTTCTTCCTTTTTCTTTCAGAAAGGCTGTGCTAATGGTTGACATATTTTAAGACATATTTTTTCATGCTATCGTGTTCAGTTTTTTAAAAAATCAACGTGAATTTAACTTGTACCCCACTTGTACCCAATTCTAGTGGCTAGAACTCTGGAAGCACCCTCAAGAGTCACTTGATTATTAGTTGGTAGTTCTGAATATATTTAACAGTCCTCAACAGCCCCTTGTCAAATGTCCTTCAAACTCATGGCTCCTCGTAGAAGTCATCAAAACAGACTGGCTTCATAGGGGCACACCTGGTGAGGGAGTCAGAAAATGTCATCCTTCTGCCAGCACATTTCTGTGTGCTTGCCATGCAACATTGGACGGACACACTGATTATTCTGGGCTTCTGTTTCCTTGCTAAAAACAAAGACACAATAGGATTTGCCTCCAGTGCTCTTTAGTCATTTGTGGGTTGAGATTGCATCCTTTTTAGTGCTACTCTCTACACTGGGGTGAAAGCCCCTTGGGACTCTCTGAGTGGAATGGAATAGAGAGTCTGCCTAATTTAGAGCAACTCCAGTCTTGGAAAGAGAGAGGTGAAAACTGCCAGCAAATTCTAGCAAAGGCCACCCAAAGTTACCAAGAGCTGCCATATTGCCTCATGGCCAATGCTGGCTAGAAAATCGGAAATATTCCAAGAAATATTTAAGCAAATCACTGCTGCAAGGGAGAAGAGGTCTGTGGAAGATTCTGTAATTCTTTGGCAAACTTTTGTACCTTGTCCTATGTAGCAACTATGAATAGACCATTCTTGGAGAAATCAAGTGAGATCTCAAATTGAGCGCAAAAATAAAATAATACTTTGAGAGTAAATCTCTTGCCTTATTCGATGAGCAGCAAAATTTTTGTTTCCTTACTCACTTTAACACAATATGTACTCACTCCTCTTTTTATGCCAAATAAAACACATATTATTATTAAATTCATCTATCTTCCCCTTTAATTTTTCTTTTTTGCAGTTGGCTTAGTGGTGAACATCTCTGTCAGCATTGTCTGAAATGGTTGTAAGTTTCCAGTTGAAGGGAACTGCAACTTTTAACCTACCTGAAATAGCCCTGAAGACAGTTGAGTCCTAGGCAAATGGTCTTTAATGCTGAATGGAATTAACAATACTCTGATCATCAAATCCCTCATAGGAAGGTAACATGGAAATGTAAAACATTCTTATTCTTGAATTATAGTTTTGTTATAAACTCCAATCTTCTCTAGGAAACATATCTTTCTTTCTCTTTCCACTGTAAAGGTCTGGAGAATGATACAGATTCTTTGATTCAGAACTGGTCTGAGGACCCACAGTTGCCAGATCCCAAGCACCTTGGTACAGTGGAGGAAGGTTAACTTCTGTGGGTATGATCTTTAGGACACCAAAGTGGCAGCGTCTAGTACCTCCATGTTCTCAAGCACTCAGAGAGCACTGTAGGTCAGCCACAGTGAATTAAAACCCAGAAGTCGATGTGGATTGACAGCAAGCCAAGTCAGCAGGTGGAAAGGGAGTGAAGTCCAGAACCAGTAGACCATACTGTCCCTGCCTCATAGAGGGCTGACAGAAGGCTAAGCCTCGAGAGGCCCCTTGTCCAGTCCTTCTTCCCACACAGGTCTCCCCTTGGGAAAGCACCACTGGAAATATACCACAACAGCTCATGAGACATTTGGGGCCCCCAAAAACCTTTTCCCTCCTGCATACATAAATCATACCTCCTAATCACACCATCCAGTCCTAAAAACTTTAAAAGGATGGTGCTCTCTGAGTGAAAATTCATAGGCACCTGCTCTTGATTTACTTCCTGCTTAGAATAATTTTTACACAGCTGTAGTATCACGGAGCGACTCCGTTCACAGTACCCAACAGTGAGGCTCAGACGAGAAGGGGTATGTTGGATGTTTGGGTTATAATGATTTCGGCTATTCCTCTTTTTTTACGGCATCATTAGTAATCTGTCATTCTAATAATAATAATTCCCTTTTGACATCATGGAGGTAAGAAGAAATCATCACTGACATCAAAAATGAGGTGATATTTCAGCAGTATTATTTCACTGAAGATAAAATGGAAAGCTTTATTACTCCCCATGCCTTTAAAGAAAGCTGAACAAGGCATATGCTGACCCTAGAGCTTATCTACTTCAGTTCCTTTCAGACTGATATGAAATAACTAATTTTAATTGTTCCAAGTAGAGCTTCAGAATGTGGTTTTCCCCCAAAGCTTTACATCTACTTAATAGAAACTTTTTCAAAAACAAGCTTCATCAGTTCACAATAAACCGGGAAGTCAAAAGAAAAGTCCATTGTAGTCAAGAATGATCTATAATTTTCATTCTTCACCATCCCCTTTTGTTCAAAGTATTTAGGAATCAATTCTACTCAATCATGTGGTCAATACTTCTTGTGTACCTGTTGTGTATTACACACTATACTGGGTCCCAGGAAGACAAAGATGGATAAAATAGAATCCTTGGTCCAGAAGACAGAGTCTAGACTGAGGTAGACACACAAAGAAATGTGTGCTCTGGTAGAGATATGTCCTAAGGGCAATGGAATGAAGTAAATGATTCTGTCTGGTGGAAAAGGAGAGCTTTTCAAAGACAGCATCATTTTAGCCAGCACTTAAAGAATAGACTTGCCCTACAGAGATATTAGAGAATGGAATTCAACACAGAGGGAACAGTCTTAGGAAAGAGATGAAGGCATCAAGTGCATTGAGCAGAAAGAAATCTAGTCCTTCAGGGAATCAGGAAGTGAAGACATCTAATCGGACTCAGCAAATGTAGACAGGAGTAGGAGCCTTCCTTTAGTGCAACACAAACTCAATGGGCTCATCAGTGTTCAGGGTAACAGGATGGAGATCGAGATTGTTTCATTCTAATACGACTTTTGCAATCAGTGTAAGGAAAAGACCACTATTTTCTACCGAGGAGCTAAGAAGGTTGTTCTCAGCCTATAGGGTAAGAGAATAAGTATGTGGATTTATGTAAGTCATTGGATAATTCCTCTTGGAATTTTCTCAATTTATTTTTCCTTCCACCTTTCTGCCCTACATGAGTGCAGGGATTTTTTTTTCCTCCTGAATTTTAGATGGTGGTATAAATACACATTCTGAAAGGAGGAATATGATTTTCCTAGAACCAGTAACTCAAGAAAAAAAAACTGAAATCTTTATGCATTAAAATCTTAGATTGCAAAATGAATCATAAAGAGGAAGCATCACACAGACCTCAGTCACCCGAGTACTTGGTCTATACACTGTTAGGTATCTGAATTCTTGGAAAGGTCTGGGTATTTGGCACAATATAAACAAAGCCTACATTTCATGCAGCCTAGGGTTTCCCTTAAATATACACTTCATAAAACCCCTGGCTTTACGAATGATGACTTTTTTCTCACGAGAAAAAATTACTGGTACTTCCATTTACTTCTAATTCTGGCTGGCTATTCAGCATTTCTACTAATTGTAGCAACCTATATAAACAGTGTTATCTGAACACCCAATCCCTTTGTTCCAATAAAGCGTGTGCATATCAGACCAGTTACAATTCATCTGCAATTAAACCACTGTTCTCAAATGAACAGTAACTGATGACATAAAATCTGAATGTTGTAACCATGCAAATACTCAATAACTTAAGTGATATTTTAAAAATCAAATATAGTATGCAGTTATCGGAATTGCATTATGAGCAAATTTTCACCCTTTCTCTCTTCCTCTCCCCAGAAAATAAATGTTGTATTCCTGGATTGAATTCTTAATGACTTCTTTAAAAACAAACTTTAAACCAATAAAAAAAAAAAAAAGAAAGAAAATCTCTTTCTCTATTTTTGCAGTGCCTGCAGAGGCTTTATCTTTCTATCAAAGATAATATGAAACTTTGGTGTTTTGTGTTGCAGGTCATTAGCTGGCTTGCTTTTTATCTGCTTGATTTTATTTAGTTTTCTTTCTCAAACATCTTTTTTTTCCCTCCAAATAATCAATGCCCTTGATTGCTCTCAAATGCATCTGTTTGTATCACCACAAAGCTAGTGTAACCCCGTGGAGTACACTCCCAAACCATGCAACAGCCAGTGAAGAGCAGATCTTTTTGTTTAAGTCAGCTCTCAGGATAGACGGGGAAATCACATCCCCAGCTGGCTCTTGACTTTTTCATTACCAAATGCAGAGGCTAGAAAAGAGAACTGGACAAAAATGGGCTTGGGTATATGATCAGTTGCTTTGCATGTACTAAAGCAGCCCAGAGCTGATGCACAATAAACAAACATGCATTATGGGTTGTTTTCAGTCACTTTATAGACACATGCATTCATAAATTTTGATACGGTTGTAAGAAGCCGACTTTGATGGGACCAAACTCACAGACGAGCTTTCGATCGCTGGAGCAACCACAGCCCAACTTTATGTTGACAATTTATCAGCTCTTCTCCGTCAAGGAAAATTGTTTTTTAGTGCTTGCCTATTAGCAATCACATGCATAATATGAAATTGAGTTTTGGGGAGGACGGCCCGCCATCTGTCTTTCTGCTTTTTTTTTTTTCAGCATTTCACGCTCAAGTTCAACTCTCTGTGTATCAGAATGCTGTAAAACAGGATTCACCCATAATATGGGCACTTAGCAAGAAAAATGGGCCAGATACCAATGTTATCTTATAACTTGCAGACTTTTAAAAAGGAAAATCATTGATACCCCAATCTGTGCATTATCTTTTGAGTGCACTTCAAATTCTGTCTGCCTCTCAAAGCCAACTTTGGTATGGCTGGTTCTTCTTAGAGAACAGTTCATTAGTGTGCTTTGAAAAGTGTTAAAACACTTTTATAAAAATAAAAATGCAAAGAGAAAGTGGCATGCAATGTGAGGTTAAGAAAATGGAGCTATAAAGGATCAGTGTGAAGAATGAAAAAGATGTATTTAGTTTCCTTTCCAAGTTCCAATATGCTAAGATTTTTATCAATAATATTGTTTTTCTGCAACAATACCTGCCTCAGGGAAAATCTGCTCTGTAGCTGTCAGGATTATACTTCTCAAAATATGCTTAAGATGATTCTGTTAAATTGATAAAAAATAGTACACTCCGCAATGTAGAAAGATTGCTCAAAAGAACATTCCCAAGCCTTTCATGTGTAACTGCATTTGTGCAGTAGGGCATTTATTATGCTATAAATTCCATCACTGATTTTGGCCAGTTCAGATTGATTCTGCAGTAACTGTAAGTAATGAAGCTTCCAGAGCTGAATGGGGGAGGGAAGGAGGAGGAAGAAAGGTAGCCAATCCACTTGTGGCTGTGGAAATACAAATCGTAGGGTTCATTTAGCCACAGCTTTTATCAGATCATGCAGCCAATACCCTACAAAGCAGGAAAATATATATCCAGAAAAACCTACAGGTTCCCTGACCTGACTCCAGGAGTTACAACAGGCAGACACAGGAGAACGTTCTTAGGGAAAGGGAGCAATTGTATTTTTGCCTGAACCTTTACTTCCCAAGCTTGTTCCTGACCATCTTTTTCACTTTTTTCCATCTGAAGCATGAGCAGACATCCATCCTACAAGAGTGACAAACTATGAAGCTCTTTTCTTTGGAAAAAGTTAGCCATCCCCGAAGGTTGGCCTCCCTCAGCTCCCAGGACCTGGAATTGGGTGGACCCTTATCCCAGAAGAGGCTCCCGGGATTTGGGGTGTGACTATAGTCAGTTCAGACTTTTGTAAAGAAGAAAATCGGTTACCCTGGAGTTGATACTGAGACTAGTAAAAAACTAAGGTAACCAATGAAATGAGCAGCAGGAGAAACCACTCAGGGGTACCCCATGACACCCACCTTAAGGTGGTGGTAGCTAGAGAGAGAAGGGGTCAGTCACTGAAGCCAAGGCAGCAGTGATGTGTATTGTAGTAAAGAAATACTGTCTAGTATTACCGGGGGGCGGGGCAGGGAGGTTTCTGATGATGCTTTCCAACTGAGCATCAGGGAAATAGGCAGGCCGTGGGAGATGCAACAGAGTATGATTTGGAATCATGGGTATCAGCAGAGCTAGAGCAAAGCAGAGAGACTGAGAAGGAAGGAGGAGAGGAATATGCAAAAGGGTGACACGGAAGACACATTACATCTACTAGGCAGGCCAAGGAGGTCCTCCGTTCATTCTCACCCAGTTCCCTTCTCCTCTCTGACCTCATTTTAATCGAATGCTGGGGAGCGAGGGGATGGGAGGGGAAGAGAGGGACTGTGGGGCTGCAGTCAGGCCCAGAATGTCAGATCCATGGTGATAGCATGGGCATAGGGGGACCATAGCTTCAACAGAATGTGGGAAGATAATATTTCATTCTAGTCCTGGAGTTTGTGTCCCCGTCCCCATCCCCATCCCGATGAGTTTTCAAAGCTACAGAGGCATGAATAGATAATAATCCATCTCAGAGAATGGCAAAGCCTCCTCACTGTTCATTTGTCCCCAAGAACATATACCACAAATTCTTCTGAGATTCTTTCCCTATGGTCTTTTCCCTTTCCCTCTTAAGAATCATAGAACCATACAGCTGTAAAGTTCACAGGTATGATATTTGAATATCGCGAGGGAGAGCTGCCAGACTGGACCATATGGGGCCTCCTGAAGTATGCACATTTCTCACTGGGCTATTTTTTGGGGGGCAATGATTAATTGCCACAAGACATAGTATGTCACAAACCACAGATATAGCAGGGCAAGACCTTAGATATGGGCACCCAGAATCAGCCAAATGGGGAAGCCCAGAGCTATTGTGGGGGTAGGTATTGGACAACACAAGTGGGGTACCAGGCCCAGAGTGGACATTTCCAGCTCCAGAGGAAAGCTGAGAAAAGCTTCTGCCTTTCTTTATGTGTCACTTGGTACTATTAGCATTATTGGAACTCACTATTAGTCAACCCCTCCTGGCATCTTCCTGGCCTACCTATCTGGGCACAAAGGCAAAAGAGAAGGTTTCACAATGAAGTGATGCAATGTCTTGTTTTGAATCCTCTTTTTTAGAAGTTAGTAGGGATAATCATGAGTTTTAGAAAATTGTGAATTCCTTTAGGTGCATTCATAGGGAGGGACCTGCCTCCAAACTGTGCCTGATGATTCTACAGTATGCCACCACACTCGTGTGACTTCTAATTTGGGTTCAATCTGTAACTTTCTGTGATCATGTTGGAATTGAATACACCATTTAGAAAATCATAATTATTGAGAGAACTGAAACACTAGTGAACTTCCAGACCTATTTGGAGTGTCCTTTACAGGTCAGAGAGGACATATAAAAATTGGACTGTAGACAGAGAGAAGCATGGTTCTGTCATTCCAAAATAACTAGACAATTCATTGGGCATATTTATAACCAATTAAGACTGCCACAGGGTCAATGTGGTGAGTTGTATAAAAATTAACCATTAATTGAAGAATACAATATTTGTACAGAAGTTGATCCACACGTATCATTGGAATCTGAATTCTCTACAGCTACCAACTATGCTGTATTAGCTGCTGTACCCCAATAGAGCTACCAAACAGAAAATGGTAAAAATTATCTGTCAACTATTCAAAGCTGAAAGTAATCATCAATACAGATATTTATAAGTAGTTTTGTATATATGATGACTATTATGAAAAAAACAATCATGTTAATGACACTTTTGGTGACTTGGTAGAATGTACAGAGCCCTGGCCTTAGAATCAACGGATGTAGGTTTAGTCCTAATTTCGCCATTTGACATGTATTTGACTTTAGGGAACCCATTTAGCCTCCCTAGGTCTGTTGAAAGGGAGTAGTAGTGCCTTTTCTGAAATATCATAGTTATTATGAGGTTAATGTAAGATAGTATGAAAATGTTCCATAAGTTCCAAGTCTCTGTTAATATCCAGTATCATCCTTATTGGATTTTAACTGTAAAACCTGGGACTTTAGCATGTCAGAAGATATTGGCTTAGTTTATGTTTATCACTAGGCATTGATCTTTTCCCCATTTTATTTCTGTTCTTGGTGCATATGTTTTTGTGAAGAGATTTTTTTTTTGTTTTTTTAGAAATGGGAATTTTTTAAATTTTTTTAATGTTTATTTTTTGAGAGAGGGAGAGAGAGAGACAAAGTGTGAGAAGGAGAGGGGCAGAGAGAGAGGGGGAGTCACAGAATCTGAAGCAGGCTCCAGGCTCTGAGCTGTCAGCACAGAGCTGACGCAGGGCTCGAACCCACAATCGTGAGATCATGACCTGAGCCAAAGTCGGACACTTAACCGACTGAGCCACTCAGGCACCCCGAAGAAAACCACTTTTAACAAACCTTCAGATTACCCATTTTATTTCTGAAGAGGGCAAGGGCAGAAACTATGTTCATAAAATAGAAGGAGGAAGGTCTCTAGAAGTTACCACCATGGCTCCATCCCTATGGAAATCTGTGGGTTGCTCAGACAAAAGGATTATGGAGTGGCATGAATCCATGGTTGATGGGATGAGGCTCTTAGGACTCCTTGCCATCTGTGCTCACTTTGGTCAATGTTAAGTCTAATGTTTGTATTATCCAGCTGTGAATTTGGCACTGTACTGTTGATTGACTGAAACCCTATATACCCGTTTGCATTGAAATAAAGTAACCTGTTATCCAGAGTCAGTAATTAGTAACATAAAGGTTTGAAGTTCCTTAAGCTAGAAATGTTAAGTGTGTTTTCTTCATGGCCATAATGAGCCAAACCCAAGGGATATTTTCTGTAGTTGCAACAAGGTGGTCTTATCATTATATGTTTTCTAAAGGCAATTTCATATTGAAAGGTCTTTGAGGCAGAAGGGAGACATGGTTTTAGGCTGCTCAGGTGGATCAAAATTAGAATTGAGAGCAGCAGGAGATAGAAGGTGGTCTGTGAAAAAGAACACTAACCTTGGAGGAACATCACAACTATGTTTTACTGTATAATCCTAAACAAACACTTCCTCTCCCTTAACCTCCAATTCCTTATTTATAAAGTGGATAGGCTAATACGTGCTCAACCCACCTTAGAGACCTTTATAAGGATCAAAAGAAAGAAAGTTCGGGACTCTGTAAGCTCTCATGTAGTAGGATGAATAGAGAGCATTCAAGCAGTCAGTCATCGGTTGACTACCTCCCATAGTCTGTGTCCTGTGGAGTATACTGAGGAAAAAAAAGACATTCTGTGCCTCTAAGGAGAAAGACAGGCAGAGACAAGACAGAATGATCCCATGTAGTACATGCTTAGTGCTGCCTGGGTGTAGAAACAATAGTAGGAATTTAGACGGAAGAAGACAGCTTTGAGCCAGAGAGGCCAAAGAAAAGGAAAAGGGATTTGGCATAGATCCTCAAGAATGGATGTTATTTGCACTGATGGAGGTGGACAGGGAAGGAATTCCTGGCCTAAAATGGGGTGTGAGCAAAGGTATCGAGAAGGTAAACACAAGACAGATTCAGGAGGTGGTGTGGAAAGCCTTTGGGGTGTAAGGAGGGAAGTTGCGAACGTTCAGGTTGTAGAAGTTGGGACTCACTTGTCACAAGACTTTCATGAAAGCTAAGGGATCTGAATTTTATTCCAAAATCAATCAAGGTTCTTCAAGAGTAAGGATAATAATACTTCATACCTACATGGTGCTGTATGTTTTCAAGGTATTTTTAAAAGCACTGCCCCATTTGTTTCCTTCAGCAATTCTGGAAGATAGGGATTGCAAGGCTGATCATGCCCATTTGACACATGGGAAATGGAGACTCAGGGAGGTCGTGTGGTTGCTCCAAATCCCACAGCAAGTACATGAGGGGGTCAGTATAAAGACACCGTGAAAAAGATGAATCTGGCAGCAAAATGCAGGGTGAAACCGCGTGGGTAAAAATAGAAGACAACAGTTAGAACGTTGCCCACCAAGTCGTCCAGATGTAAGATGTCAATAGCCTATATTAGTGAAATAGCACTCAGAATGAATGTAACATCAGTAGTAAGAGCTATGGTAAAGAGAGAATGCCCAAGCCTGATGATTGGCTACAAGAATGAGAGGCAGAGGATCAAAGACGAGCCCGGAAGAAGTGATGCATTCAGTAATCTCAACTTTAACCTCTGATGAAATGGAAGGGTTACCAAAAAATAAAGGGATGTCCAAGGTTCAAGCCTGAGTAACTAGCCGAACACTAACCAGCCTTATGCCCACGTTGGTTCTTTATTCTCACCCAGACTGCTGCCAGCCATTGTTCCTTTTATCCACCTTCCTATGTAGCCCCGGTCACACTCTCATTAGTACAGAGAGGTGGACTGTGAGCTCCTTAGTAATTGTGAGAGCCCCAGTGACCTGCACAGAGAAGTGCCTGGTAACAACAGTGAAACATTCATCTGTTTAATGAATGCATGAGCGAGTGAGTGAGTGAATGAATGAATGAATGCCATCACAGTTTTCTTCCAAAGCCTCAGGTCTAGTCATCAAATCTTTTCTTGAAAAGTCTTCAGTTGTTCCCACGTGTCTACAAAATCAAGTCATAATTCCTTTGTGTGGCATTCATAGCCTCCCACCATCATCTAGCCAGCCTCTCCTACCCCAGCATTTCCCCACCTACTCTGGGGTCTGTCTGCACTTCTCTCCATTCCCAAACACAAACAGCAGTTTTGTACTTCTGTGCTTCTGTTGATAATAGTTCTTCTACCTAAACGCCCATCGAATCCTACTCATCCACAGAAATTCTGCTCGAATGCTGCCTCCTCCCTGAGCACCTTTCCACCATGCCTCATCAGGACAGCCCTCCTCTCACCTCCCCTGCACCTGGCATTTACAGACCTCCTTTAGAGCTTGGCTCACACATTCGTCTCCCTGAGAAGTGTCCCCCACAGTGCCTGGCGAAAGCGTGGCACCTGGTAAGGAATCACATGAAGGAATAGAAAAATAGCAAAAAGAGGTGCTCTGGGAAGAAGACCAACTTCATTTTCTTGTCCCTCATAAAATTTACCACTTTGCTACAATCTCGGTGAAAAATAAAATTCATTTCAACAGTATGCATTTATGCAAAGAAAATGCCTTCCTTTGGCTGTGAAGATGCAGTGGATTTAATTTCCAGATTTTTCCTATTCCTTACTCAGCAGAAAAGCCCACTCCAACAAAAGGAAGAAAGTGACATATTTTGGATTGACAGATGTCAAGGGACACTACCGTCTAATTTCCTTATTGATTAATTTGAAGGTAATTTCCTGGTAACCCAGGCTTCCAAAAATGTATTTTAAGTGGCATGTTGGTAAAAGAAAATTAATTTCTCTGCGTTAAACTTGCCAGCTTTTGAATTAATTGCATGAGCATAACAATCAATTAATAAATGTTAAGCAAACAAGGGAAAATCGGTCAATTAAAAATGACAAAATTGATTCCAAGGGTAGATAAACCAGAAGACTGTCATAATGCTCACTTCTAAGTTTGGATATCCTGCCTCTGTACTATCTACCTCCCACTTTCCAACAGCATTCAAAGTGCTGAAGCTTTATTATAATTTCTTATAAATAAATTACCACCTAAGCCTTCTTCGCTGCTTTAGAGGGATTAAGGAAATCAAACATAAACAGCAGTCCTCCGCTAGCTACTAGGAGAAGGTCATTGCTTTGGGAAACTGTGCCACCCAGGGTACTCTGCAGAAGTATTTTTGAAAGGGAAGCCTCTTGCAAAGTGGGCCAGCGATCTCTAAATGTTTGCCAATACTCCGTCAGGAAGAACTGCTGTATTCTGCCTTTCTTTCTCCTGGCCATAAACTCAGATGTCTTCCAGAGACCGGGTGAAGCGAGGAGGGGCAGGGCCCAGGGAAAGTGCTTGCCTCCTTAGAACATTCAAATTGAACCTCCTTCAACACAGCACTACCTGTACTCATAATTGGGGCTGAACGTGGCCTGGATGCATGGATTTGTTCTCCTGGCCTGGATTTTGGAATCTGCTCCCCACACTTGAAAAGGTAGATGCTTTGGAGATGATGTGTAACGAAAGTATACAAAGAACGGAATTTGTTGTGCGAAATTATCTGCAGGCTAGCTACATAGGCTTTATGACTGGGCTGTGTTATATTGCTGTTCACCTGGCCTCCCGTGCCTGTCTTTAGTCCTACTCGGTATGTTTTATCAGAAAATACCCCCATTGTCCTCTCAGACATGGACTGAAAAAAATCAGGCATTGGAGCATGCACCCCACTAATTTCTCCATTTTGCCAAAGGCACTTTTCGTAACAACTATGTATAAAATTTCTACAACTATGAATATTTTAGCAAATAGAAGATCTCTGAATAAAGCGTGAAAAAAAGACACTAAAGAAATGTATCTAGGGATGCCTGAGTGGCTCAGTTGGTTTCAGCTCAGGTCATGATCTCATGCCCATCCCCCAGCCCCAGGCTGTCAGCGCAGAGCCTCCTTGGGATTCTCTCTACCCACCCCCCCATCTCCGCCCCTCCCCCACTCACATGCTGTCTCTCGCTCGCTCTCTCAAATAATTAAACTTAAAAAAAGAAGTGTATTTAAACTTCTACAGCCTACCGAATCTTCACTTGAATGTCACCAATCTGTCTTAATAGAAGCAAAACCAAAACCAAAACCCATCCCTCAAAACATTTTGCTGTCCACCAGCCCTCTCCATCTTAGTAAGTGGCACCATCCACCATCCTGAGACTATGGCCAAAAGCTTAGGTGTGTCCTTGGAGACCACTCCTTACCTCAGACCCCACATTGACTCCATTACCAAATTCTGTCATTTCTGCCTTCAGAGGGTATCCACAACCCAACCACTCCCTGCCATTCCCTTCTGAGCTACCGTCACCTCCCCGACCTGGACCACTGCAGAGGCCTCTTCCTCCTTGGCCTGCTTTCACTCCTGCTTTCACTCAGGGCCCCAGAGCAGCCATTTGCAGCAGCCAGAAACATCGATCCAACCTCAGCACTCCCGCTGTGTCCATCCTTTTCATCACTGTATCCCAGAGCCTAGAACAGTGCCTGGCAATCGAGTCATCCCAGTGATACTTGCTGAATGAATGAAGTCATGTAGTTTGGACAGGCTCCACAGAATGCTGCAGGGGCATCTGTCTGTCTGAGAAGTGCATAATCTGACCAGGGAAAAGCCAGCAAAGAGGAAGACACCTGTGCCAGAATCCAAGCCATCCACACACCTGCCATTCCATTGCTCACCCTGTTCCTCCCTCCGGGAGTGTTCTGGTAAAGGAGATGCTGTGGGTGAGTGGGTAAGTTGGCCCATACTGCCTAAAGCCTCTCCTCTGCGGTTCATGTCTGCCTAAACCAAAGTAAAAATAAAAAAGTCAAGTGCTGATTCTAGTTGTTTCAAACAGTCGCATACTTACTTGGCAGTCATGAGAGCACAAGTCCCTCCAATAATCAAAAGAATCATTACTTGTTTTGCTAAAATCCCAAGGAAATAGCACAAGATGTGATATTTCAGCACTAATGAGGTTGTGCCTGAAGAAGTGTGATTTTAATTGTGATAGATTTAGAGAATCCATTGCAACACGGCAGGAGAACAGCACGCTCTTCCCAGTTCCAGGGAAAGGGCATTAATATCCCATGTTTTTGTTTTATTTAGTCTTAGCTGGCTGTGTGGAGAATCACCTAAGGTGATGGCAGAGCTACTAGGGACTACATCAAATAGAACCCTATAAAGAAACTTTATTTTCTCCTCCCACACGATGAACAGAGACTGCACAACAGAGGAATGTTTGTCTTGAGTTGCCTTACAAGCTGCCAGATTGATTTGCTTTGCCACTGATGGTTCTGATCCTGACACAACCTTTCTACCACCTTCTATCCTTCAAAGGTTGAAAGTCACCACTTTAGTACAATGGCTCCCTGCGCCTTTGCACCGGCAGATGGAGGAAAGGAGTTTCTGCAGAATTTTCCTTCATTCCAAAGACTGATCTGGGTTGGGTGTGAAAGCTCCTGGCGGAAGTCTGCATATGAGCAGTGTTGCTGATTACTTCATTAGAACCCTGTGCGCTTCGAGAGCCATATGCTTTCAAGTTTCTTTAAATGGTATTAGGGAAAAATATCCTCAAGGCATTATTTTTAAAGGGGACTTCAAACGTTCCCTGAGAAAAAAAAAAGTATAGCACGTTTGAACTCCAGGGGGTTGCAGGAGAAATCTTACTTAGCAAGACTGAAAATGGAGCCCTCTCTTCTGTTTCAGGGGGAAGTAAGCATTGGTCACAATCAGAGATAAATGTGAAATGTGGATGAAGAAAGATGCAGAAAATCTCCAAATTCTCGAATCCTTACCATAAAATAGCAGAGGAGAAGAGGACTTGAAGAAGGAAATTTTCTTAAAAAATAGTTTTCGCCCTTCTATTCAATAGAATAAAGAGAATTAGAGACTCTCCCCGTGTCTTGCAGAGTGCAAAAGGCTGCGTGTTCTTCCCATTTCCTTCCACATAGGAAACACTTCTAAATAATCCCCCCTTCCTGTGTTACATGTATTCAAACATATTTTAAGACCTGGGAAGCAAGGCTACAGGTAGGGGTAAAGCTATTCATTTCGAGCTTCCCTGCAAAGGGTCTGCTCCAGAGGTCAAATCAAAGAGAGGCTTCACGTTTAAACCCTCCTTTTCTAAATAGATCCCAACCTGATCTCATTTAATGCATTGGTATCTGGTTTCTTAGGCATTATAGTTGCAGTATTACATATCAAAAGGACTCTTGAGAAATTCCCTCGAATTGATAATTCTAATTTCTTATGTATAACTACTCTATATTCACTCAGAGGACAGCTGCATTGTATGCTAAACCATGAATCGTAGAAATTGGTCCCTTTGTACGGAGGTTTGTATTAAATCGAGATGCTCTCTTTTTTTCCCCCCTGTTTGTTCCCACACTTGAGTTCCTGGTGTCAGTTTGTATTTGGCTTCTTGAGCATATTAAAGTTTTTCTAGTGCTTATGATGTTCTTGCCAAGAGCATACTTGCAGCAATCTGCACTAGAACAGTCTTTGTGCCAATTACTTCAAAAAGTATTCTTTAAAATAAAAAGAGGGAGGGGGATTTTTTTTTTTTTTTAGGGAACTTTCAGGTTATAGTGTGATGGTTTCAATTTTAATTTTTTAGTCCGTCTTCCTGAAATGATGGCTTAGAGGCTCTGAAATGTGCATCTCTGGGTTGTTGGGGGTTTTTCCCCCCTCTCTCTCTTTTTAAAAAGCCTTTCTACAAAATGGAAGTCCTGATAAGGATATAGGAATAGCAGGGGAGTCGGTAGTGTGGAGGGAACTGCTGTCGTTGCTGACATCACACCCTCATCGACTTAAACAGCTTTGGAAAAGAAACTGCTAGAAGCTTGTTAAAGAGTTTCCAAATGTGTGTCTGTAAATGACTCTCTCTAATCATGGCTGAATAAACCAAACGCAGCAAATGAGCTGGTGACAGGCACAAAAGTCACACGAGTGTTTCGAATCGCATATGCTGAGTGGATAATAACCCATGTCAGGGCCATGGGGTCTTTTGAAGGTTAAAATCCTAAATTTGATAGAGTCATTTATATAGAGAGAGATAAACACAGTTGAGGAAACAAAAGAGGAAAATGGAAGGGAATACATCCACCGAAATGCACTGTTAAATAGGAGGAGAGGCGTTGGGCAGGAGATTAGGGGAACGTGCTGTTCCTCCTGTGTCTGCCACTAACTGGCTTTGTGTCTTTGGCCAAGACGGTCACCTCACTGGCCTCAGTCTCCACACCTGTGACATGGGAGGGCTGCACAAGGCAGCCTGCAAGGTCCCCCACGTCCAGCATGCGGTCTCTCTGGGATACTGAGCACAAAGAGGTTTTGGCACAAGCACAGATTCATTCACTGCATAAAGAGAGACATTTTGAGAGGCATGTCATTACTAGAAATTACTCTCATGAAGGATGAAATTTAGGATTCGTTAAGCAGCCTTAGAAAATAGTAGCCATAGAGTTTAGAGGACAGGTTAAGAAAATGATCTTCGCTAACCAATGTTCAACACATAACATCCAGGCCTCCCAAAGAATAGAAACCAAGATAATAGAGACAGAGAGTTATAGTGTAGGGCTGTGAGGATGGGGCCAGGCTCCATGTTTAAAGATACTGGATTTAAGAGACCCAATGCTAAGAAAGGCTCTCAGAGGCCACGTAGTTAGGCCCAGTCACTTTCAGTGAGGAAATCGACGTAGGGAAAGGAGGTCCTTGCACACAGACACAGAACTGCGTGTTGCCTGAATGTACCAGGAAAACTGAGGAATCGTGGCCTCACTGTGTGTGGTTTCTTGCACATATGTGGGTCGAAAGTGTCTAACTTAAGAGAATGAGCTTTGTCCTTGCATTGCTTTAAGAGTCCCACATACCTACTGTGGCATCCTGGGAAGTGGTCATTTTAGGTTTGATCTTTAAGGAGTTTTATGTCTGAGTTTGGGGAATATTGGGGTTTTAGTTCTTTTCAAAAATATTCATGACCCATGTGTTTGCTTTAAAATTATTTATCAGAAATGTAATTATTAACGCTTGTGCACGTCCCCCGTAAGGAAATGGCTGCCGCAAAAATGTATCAACTCTCGAGGCGGCCACCTTGGCCTTCCACGAAGGCCAATCTACCTATCTACATGGATAATTATAATTCTGCATCCTTGGAAACTGAGGTAGAGAGGGGTAGCTATTTTTTCTCAAGATTTTCCTTTGTATCCAAAATAGAATCACTTCTCCTCCTGTAGACATTCAGATTGGGTGGAGGGGATAGAATAAGCCTGGCTGAATGTTTTCTCAGGACGGCAGAGAACTCTCTGAAACTGCTGTCTTCATGCAGAGAAGCACTCTGTCTATGGTACACAGCTGCCTTTGGACATTTGTTGCAATTTAGAGTGTCTATGTATAAATTCTGCCAGCAGACTCCAGAGAAACAAAGGCTAAGGAGACTAACTTAGAACAAGACTAGTTGTTCAACTCAAGAAATTTAAGTAAAATGCACATTCAACAAAAGTGTTGAGCAAAAATTATAAAGAGAAAACATCTGATTTATATCTTTCCCTGTAAGAGCTCATGGGTTCTAAATAAAATGTATAATATGGTATAGTATTAGGGATGGATGGGGGTAGATCGGAGTAAGGGAGCCAGTTTCTATTCGTTATTGGGTATGGTACTAGTTCTGGGTCTTTTTTTTTTCACGTTGTTGGAAAATAAAATTTCAGTCTGTTACACTGAGAACTGCCTCTCCACCTTGAGGATAGTGGCACTAAGCCACAAGGGTCCTCTCAGGTCCATGAGGGGTGATACCCCCTTCTCCACATCAAGTGATAAAGGAATAAAAAAAAAAAGTTGCCCTCTACAGAGGTACAATGGTCCTCTGTCCTTCTGTAGGAGACTTTAATAAAGTAACTGAATCAAACAAAATTTGATCAGATGTGTATGGTTCAGCCTTCTTGCTTGGCCTCTTAACAATTTATCGAGGTGTTTCTACCCATGGTCCTGTTTTATTAAATGATATTTGAAGTGTTCCACTCTCTGAGAAAATGTGGTTTATGTCTTTGGCATACATTTACATAATCTTGTTAAGGAAATCTCTCCAGCTTAAACTATCCCAATAAAAAATCTTATCTCTGGTAGAAGAAAGACTATTTTCTCCAAAGGGAGCAAGAAACAAATATGGAGTCCAGACACATTTTGAGAAACTAAGGCTGTAATTGTAGTTATATTTTTATGTTATGTGTTTGAAGTTTGTTAAAGGAGATGGATGAGAAGTAATTGTTATGTTTGGAGGATACAGACATGTAAGAAAAGAATGTTGGAGCTAATGGTTTTTAAATATGGGTTTTAAAAATAATTTTTTATTTGTTCCCTTAGAAAATATTTCTACAGTAAAAAAAAAAAAAAAAACAGAGGGTGATAAATTACCAGCAATCCCTCAACTCCCCACCAGAGCCATCAAATTAAGGGTTAACCTCCCAGGATTGCCCTGAATTAATCAGGAGCTAAGCCAGGGGCAGGCTGGGCGAGGGGAAGGGGGAGGGGGAGGGGATTGACAGAGCTCGACCTCCCCCAAGAGACTCACAGCACAACAGTGAAGCCCACTGTGGCGTGGCCACTAAGAGAACGCAGACCTTTATACAAATAAAGAAGCCTTGACAGGGCTCCCCAGGCTGCTCCTTCAGGCAGCCCTAGGCACGGAAAACACATCCTGATCCCACATCAGCCCAGGGTTCCTGCCTAGCACGCCAGGGTTCCTGCCTAGCATGCACCGATCCTCCATTTTCAAAGAACCCAGAGAAGGAGTTGTGTTCTATAGATTAGGGGTTTCTCTTGTTTCCAGTCCAGATTTAACCATAAATATATGTTTGTCTTCACTTATTTAAGAGGCAGTCTGTGATCAGCCTCTAGGTCATCTTCATTAAGATCTCTGGATTCATTTTGCTCTTTAGATAAAGAGGATGCTGCAGGTAGATGGCCCTTGTGGGGATGGCTTGCAGTGCTTGGTGAATGCAGATTCCCAGGTCCCTCCCTTGATTTAAAGAATCCAAAGGGTTTTTTTTTTTGGGGGGGGGGGGCGGGACTGGGAATCCATCTGATTAATAAGCTCTCCAGGTCATTCTTGTGTATGTAAAAACCACTAACCCTAGAGGGTTTTGTTTTGTTTTTGTTTTTTAACATAAATCCCTGATATCAGCATTGGGTGTTTGTATGAGTTGACTTTATAACAGGAGGCATGCATACTTGTGCAGGTGTCTTTTCCTTCAGGGTTTTAGTATCTCCGGGAGAGTAGAGAAATTAGCCCCCACTTCCCCCCTTCCTCTGCTTTCTACGGTCAGAAATGCCCTCACCTTTCAGGTCTGTCCGCTTCCTGAACCCACCTTCACGGAGTCTTTTTAGGACTCAGAGTAAGCATCTGACCGGCTGTGCTCCAATTACATCCGTCCTGCCCCTCACCTCGTTTCTATTCAAACCAAACTGAGTCCCTGAGATTAAGTCTCTTGCTCATTGTAGCCCTTTTATCCAAGGAATGGCTTCTGCCAAGATTCCTCTTTCTTAACTTTGGCCAGGATGCTTCCCAGATACCCAGGCTCACCTCCGCTCTTCTCTACTGCCAGAGCTTCCCTTAAGTTGAGCCCATCTGAGACCCTCCCTAGTTGTCGCTGGTCCTCTAGCCTTAAATGCTGAATCCTGCCCAGTATTGAAGATCCCTGATCTTAGAGAAGTTCTCAGGGACAGACTCCCAGAAAGCTTCCCGCCACCGTGTGGTTCCTGAGCTGATGGCCATCTTTGCACCTGCTTGATGAGGACCGTTGCAGGACCATCTCTCCTGCTGCATCCCCCTCGGGGCCCTGGAGGTCTCCATTTTCACCCACTCCCTGAACACCTCATTTTCCTCTGAATCTCACCTCCCCCAAATCTCACTTCTGCCTTGAGAAGTCACCTTTTCCCTCTTCTGTCTTTTCTTATCCCCAGTTGCTCAGGTCCCACGGTGAATTAGGACAACACAGAACTAGTCTCTAGAAATATAAATGAGATCCAAGAAAGGGAAGAGAAAGGCATTCTAGTGTTCTCCTGTGCTCACAGGGTCCAATGGCACCTCCTTCAGTTATGAGCCCTCTTGTCTGTGGGGCTTGCCTCTACAGACAAGTACTTGGTCTCTGCTAAACTTTTTTCGTTTGGTTTGGTGTTCTCAGGACTTGTGCAAAGACCTAGGTGGTAGGAGTCAGACAGGGACAGAGAGACCTGTTCAGGCTTATTCTCCAACCTATGAATATGGTCTAAATCTGGGAAACCCATTCCCTAAAAATTTGCCTCAAGTAATTTACATGGGGTTGATATCGTCATGCTGGTTTAGATTAAGTTGTTATGCTGTGGGCTACATGTTTAGGCTCAGAAGACCGGGCTAAGCCCTTATCTTTCAGCAGGTTGGGGGCCACCTCAAAGCCCCCATCTCTTAAAAATAATTAGCTGACTTTCCCACCTGAGCTACTGATTTGATGATCTGTATGCTGAACCAGGCTTCTACAAGGGAATAAGAGAGAAAAGACCAGAGTGCCAGAAGGAAGCTTAATTTTTAAGGTAAATTTGGATTCCCTTAAAGGACAAGTGAAAAATCTCTGAAGATACTCTAAACCCAGGGAATCTATAGTTTTCTCATGCCTGCAGCTTTTTTTGTTCCTATTTGCCTAGCCCTATTCTGTACTTTACATTATATGTGGAAAATAATGCACATAATACTTAGCATTTCCTTTTGATAAAGAAAACGTTTCATATTACTAGTACTGAAATTTATTCCTAAAAGAATGGAGAATAGCTTCCAGATGTATTTTTCTGTCACGGACTTTCTTTCCTAAAGTATTGACAGAGGGGAGGTTTTATCAAGGTCTTTGTGATGGGCTTGTTTATAATGAGAACATATTAGTGGAGCACATCTAAGTGTTTATCACTAACAGATGACTGAAAGGAGCATATGGCAGGAAGAGAAATATATATTTGTCCAAGAAACGTGGCTTGTTAACACTCCCACACTCGTCCTAAACTCTGTGGACATGTACGTACAGCATTGTGCACATCCGCTGGGTATATCAGAAGAAAAATAAAAGTCAAGCAATGATTCCTTCAATATGGGACTGTCAGATAATGCTAATTTGGACATTTTTATCAAAGATGGGAGGATTTCAACTCAAAAGGGCTGCACATTCTGCTTCACTGTGGCTGGCATCTGGGCAACGCTGTGTAAGGGGTTTAGGAAAATACAGGCTTTAGCATTTTTGTACAGCTCTTTATGATAAAACAAGAACAATGAAAGAAAGCATGAGGATTGAGCTCTTCTATAAAATTGAGCTCGGGGGCAAAGAATCCCTTCGTTCAGAAATCTCTTCTGAAGAGTGTCTGTAGATTAGATTTAAGACCAGACGAAGATGAACCTTTAGAACACAGATGCAATTTTTACCTGGCATTGGCCAAAACCAAAGCATTGTTTCAACTCAGATATGACCCATAGAACCCTATTGATTAATTCTTGAAGGAAACTCTGCATTTATTAACTTGCAGCCGTACTCTGAAGCTCCTGTCTTCACCATGGAGTTGTAGCAGAGTGGGGGAGTGGGGAAGGATAGTGATACAGCACAGTAAAGGCCACTCTATGGAGCATTAGGTCATAGAATTCTCTAGAACTCAGCAAGAACCCTAAGTATCATCACCTGATTCTTATCCTCCATTTTTTATCTGAAGAATGCTACCCTGGACAATCTAGTTTACTTGCCAAAATTACCAGACCAGAACTACATCAAATGTTCTATTTTCCAGTTGGATGTTATTTCTATGCCACGATACGCCTTCCATTTTATCATAGCTATGCTATTTCTATAGTTTCATCTTCTTGACATTGTGTTAGTATTTATGCTTGTATGTTTGTATTTAAAATCATTTCCCATTTACCTACTTAACTTTATAAGGGAGCCGTGCTTCTATCGGATGTTACCACTGGGATCTGTACACAATATGGCAGGCTTGGCATTTATGCCAGAATGGATTTGTCGATGGATAAAAGGGATAATTAGAGTTTTCAGAAATTTTCACTTTTTTTTCTAACAAAAGTAATCTTGAGGGAACAAGAGAACGTCAATTTAGAGGAAAACAGAAGTTTCAAATACTCAGAGTGGGGGTTGGAGGAATGCCTATGCCATTCTCTCATCTCTCTGTATTTTCTTCATTGGTGATTCCATTGAACTTGGTTTCAACTATCACAGAGGAGTGGGGAGGGGGACCACCTTCCAAAAACGATTCCTTCAACTATCATCTCTTATGTTTCCAACCCCTTTTTCTAGCTCTCCCCAGGACACCTTGTCCAGGAGCTCTCCAAGCTGCTCAAATACAAAAGGTCCACAGAGAAATCTTTCTTGTCCCTCTGTCAGCAATTCTTCCACTCCCAATTACCATTTAGTCTATCTCATCATCATCCTATGAAACAGGCACAAAACAGGTGCTTCTCCCCAGGTCCCATTGTTGCTCATTTCCACTCCTTGTACCTGCCATTTTGGCCCATCTCAGTCTCTTCTCCTGCTCACACCAACTGAAACACTCCTGGAGACCTGGGCTCCCTGATAGGTTCCCTTTTATATTATTTGTTCTAGCCCTTTTCTCCATCTGGAAACCTCTTTCACCATTCTATGATCATATCTTACACATCAACAATTTATTATAATGCCAGTTTCACATAACCTTCCTGATCCATTTTTCCAAAAGCATTTCCTACCTACCTACCCTGACCTCTCCAAGCTCCTATTCTATATCTTTCTTATGGTGCATACTTGTTACTTAACCAAAATTGTATTTGTGAGTATTTACACTGCGTATCAGGCACATATGTAGGCACTTTATATTCCTTTTCCCTTAATCCTTTCAGCAGCCCTATCAGACCTGGGAAGGCCCCCAGAGATCTATAGTCAGCTGGTCTTGGGTGCAGTTTAGACATAGGATTTTTAAGTACTCCCTGGGTACTCCAACTTTAGCATGGTTGAGAACCACTGGTTTAACTCCAAACCCATTAGCCAGATATTCTCCAAAAGCAGGTATCACCTTTGAAGCTTTAAAAAACAAGCAAATGCTAGACCCCAGCCCAGTCCAACCCAATTAGAATATCTAAGTGACAGAGCCTGGGAACCCATGTGTTAATAAAGCCTCATAGGGTATTTTGTCACATAACCAGGATGGAGAACCACTTTCTTTATCAGACACTGTATCATCTCCCAGTAGTACAATATTACAAGTAATTATACATGTCTCCTCCCACTGTGTAATTCGTAAACTTTTTGAGGACAAGTTTCCCTCTGATTCACTGTGGTCTTCTCCCTGGTACCTAGTAAGGTCCCTTGCACATAGTATGTTTGAGAAACTAAAGCACCAATATTATACCCCTTGATGAAGAAAACAAAGATGCCTTATTAAGAAAATAAAGACACCTTTATACAATACTTATTCTCTTTGTATAAGCTTTTTAATCTCTATTACACTGGCCTGGAAAATCAATTAAGTCATTTCAATTCTCTGAACATCATAGTCACATGGCCATACAGTGCCAGAGTAGGATTTGAACCCCAGCCCTTCTGACAATACTCTTTACACTACATGCCAGGTCTTCAAAACATCTACAAAGTGAAAATTCAACTCTCTTTGTGTTTGAATATGTGCTGTCAGACATGTTTCTAAAATTTGAACATAGCTGTCACATGGGGAAAAAAAACTATCTGCATTATGAAGTCGATTTGGAAAAATGCATTAATTTAAACCCAAAAACCAAGTGTGGATCTAAATAGATACTCCTTTCTTCTCATCAATCTCAACCTCCCTTACTACCAGAGGTACCTACATAGACAAACATATCCTCTGACTGTTCTTTGACATTTCCTGACTGTTTAATTACTACATTCGTTATTTCATTACTTTATCTTTTTTTTAAAACTTTTTTTTAATGTTTATTTTTGAAGGAGAGACAGAGCATGAATGGGGGAAGGGCAGAGAGAGAAGGAAACAGAATCCGAAGCAGTCTCCAGACTCTGAGCCATCAGCACAGAGCCCAATGTAGGGCTTGAACTCATGAGTCACAAGATCATGACCTGAGCCAAAGTAGGACATTTAACTGAGCCACCCAGGTGCCCCTATTTTCTCTTCACCTTAGTTTTTACTGCTTCTCAAAGACTTTTCAAATAACCAGAGCTTCTGGTTAGAAATGAAAACTTTTTTGTTTTTAATTTTTTAATGTTTTATTTATTTTTGAGAAAGAGAGAGAGAGACACACACACAGTGTCAGTGGGGGGCGGGGGGAAGAAGACATAGAATCTGAAGCAGGCTCCAGGCTCTGAGCTGTCAGCACAGAGCCTGATGCAGGACTTGAACTCACAAACCATGAGATCATGACCTGAACCGAAGTTGGAGGCTTAACTGACTGAGCTACCCAGGTGCCCCAAATGAAATCTTTTTAAAGGTTCATATACAGTTTACTTGAAGTAGTGAGTTGGCATCTGGTATTAACTTGTAACATTTCATTCAATATGAATATGAACACAGAAATCATATAGGCATAACAAAGTTGAAATGACACTCCAACAAGACCTAAAAACCTGAATTCCAGGCTTTTGCAATTTCTGAGTTAGGTGAATCTGGGTAGGAAATGAACTTTCTAGAAACCTCTTTTCCACTAAAACAAAAAAGAAAAAGAAAAAGAAAAAAGAAAAGGAGAAGGACCTAAGATAGACTCTCCCAAAATTTCTTTCAAACATGAAATTTTATGATCCCTTAAAATAAGAAGAATTCATTTATTAGACTTTTGGTCAAGATTAAATTAGTAATCAGGCCTCACCCTTATGATTCAGCTGATATTTTAAAAAGCAAACAGAATTATAATGAAATTTGGACACTTCTTTGCAATTTAGAAAGTGTTCACCTCCTTATCACCTTTCACTTTCATAACCTAACTGCAGAATATGATTATCCCCATTTTACAGAAAAGAAAATCGAGATGCAGAGAGGTTGAGCAACTCGTCCTGGGTAACAAAATCAGAAAATGGCAAATCTAGACCCCTATTGGACCCAACTGTGGACCCCATTCAACCCCTCGATGGCCACAGGCAAAGCTGGAGATGGGGGGCGGGGGGCGGTGCACAGGTAAATCTGACATACAGACAGCTCCCCGCAGTAGCCTCTCTGCCTTCTCAAAATGCTTTCTAGCCCAGAAGCCCATAAATTGCTTTGGAATAGAATACCAAGTGGGGATTTATTTATCATATCATTTCTGAGTATTTTCTTGAGCATTTATAGATCTGTTTTTCCAAGAAGCTGAGAGTTCCTGATAAAACAAGACAGATAATGATAAATGAGCATCTACGTAAGCCTAGCTGGGAGGAGGACCAGGGCCTGTTAACACCCCTCCTGTGAAGTTAATCCCATTTCTTTTAGCTATTTCTTTATTAGTTAATGAGGTCTTACAAAAATGTGTGTCTGTGATGGTGTTTTAGCATCCGTGCCTCTAGGAACATTTTCAAATATTCATAAAGTAGCTCGTCTGACCAAAGCTTAAAGCAAAGGTGCATTAAGTATGAATTTAGTCAACTTCAAATGTGGGTGGTCAAAAAGCTGCTCCTGAAATACCCTAAATAATCCTTCTCGTTGGTGTTTCCCGATCTGCAGCTCTGGGTGCAAATGTAAAGGGAACAGGGAAAGAGGTATTCTTTAGGACACCAGGACTCCGAAGAGCAGCCCCATAAGCTTTGATCCTGCCTCTTGACTGACAGCGGTGTGGCTTGCTTTTGGAAAACTGAGTAACTTGAGGGAAACAAAAACAAAATGAAAAAGGAATTACCAGTCAAGCCCCTGCAAAGGAGAGCAGGCATTAGATCCTACTGTTCCTGGGAGGCCAGAGATCTACTTCCCACTTCAGTTCCTTATGGCAAAGAGGGAAGCCAACAATCTCAAAAGATGGTTTGATGGTCAATGATGCATTTTTGGAGAGGCAAACCAAAGGGAGAACTTGGTTAGCTACTAAACCGACCTCCCTGGTACAGTGAATCACAGTAATTACATCTACAACCTAGTTTTGGAGGCCCACCCACACTGTAGCACCATCCTAGGAACATAGAGTACACACACACACACACACACACACACACACACACACACACGTGTGCGCGCATGCCTCCAACACCCTCCTCCCCCCACCACCCCACACAACTTCCATCATCACAAAATACACAAATCCTTTATACTTTCCATACTTTTATGATTTATGTTTCCTCAAAACATCGCTTAAAGAAGTTGACATTATGGCTGTCCTTCTATGTGTAGTTTATAAGCAAAGCAACTTTTAAAAGGACGTCTGTAAAAATACTGTTTAAAATGTGTGACAAAGACGAACCACTTTCATTTGGTTCTAGATGGCTTGGACTATCTAGGGTATACTTTGGCTAAGAAACCAAAAATGACAGCCCAACATTCTCCCTCCTGTGTCTGCACAAGTAACCAAACAAGCCACCAAAATGGTGCAAATTTCCTGATCCTGCTTTAGAACGAGCTCAAGGAACAAATGATAGGCCAAAGTCCTCTGATCTCCAACCCCATAGAGCACTAAATCGCAGCATTACTGGTAACTCAGTGATTTCTAACATGGAATATCTATGCTCTAAAAGGCCCATTCATGTCATGGTCACTAAGACTTGCTCATTGGAGGCTTTGGCCTTTTTGCAATATCAAACCCCCCCAGCAAAGGAAAGCTATGAGCCATACTTCTGAAAGGAGATGGCCATTGTAATCCACTCAGTACAGATCTGGAGACAGACAAACATCATCCATTAACAAGTGCTGATAATGCAAACATTTCTTTTTGCAGCTCATTGCTCAACTTTCTGGTCATTTTAACTGGTTATACGCTTCCTCTAAATGTAAAGAGAGACAGAGAGGTAGAGAGAGAGAGAGGAGGAGGAGGAGAAGAAGAATAAAGGGAAAGAAAAAGTCCTGAAAATAGAATTGCACAATAATAATGCCGCACTGAGAAAAGCTCAGCATATAATATTATTTCTCTTTTGTCCCTGCCTTGAGGACATCAAGGGCACTTTGACAGCCATTATGATTACAGAAGATACAAGCTAATGTTGGTTGTTCCAGATGTAATTTTGCATTTCTTGCAAGAAATACTGTCACATCCCAGATGTAAATTTGACTGTGTCGTGTACTTAATGTTCTATTACAGGTGATTCACATAACAGGCCGGCTACGACTGAGGGTGTCACTATCCCACGGGAGGACCGTTCCCAGCCAAATCATGGGTCTTGTGGTTGTGGCTCATGCCCTGCCTCCCCCTACGATCAATGAAGTCAGAATTGACTGCCATATGTTCGTCACTCGAGTAAATATGGACCTCAATATCATTTACTGTGAAAATAGGTACTTTGTTTTTGTTTTCATTTCCTCTGTTGTGTGTTACACATTGGTGAAGGTTGGTGTTTTCAGCAGTCTGAAGGATTTTACTCTCCCAGTGAGGCTCATTATAAATCCTGATCTTATTTTTAATGGCTGCTTGGACTGACACCAAACATGCTTTTTATTCAAAATTTACATTGCTGTCCTGATTTACATTAGGGACAACAATGGAATGAATTGGGACACCCAGACAGCCATATGCTATAATTAAGACCCATTTTGGCCGAGAACCCAAGGAGAGAGCAGGGCTGAGACGTTTGGCAGAATTATGCAGTGAAAGGTATCTCCTGATGTCTCAGCCAGACCCACTTCCTGACTACTGTAAGGGCCCAGCCTCACGATGGACAGTGTTCATACAGGCATTCAGCACACTGTCTTACTGCCTGCCTGGCTGCTATAACACATTACTATCTGGGGGACTTCAACAACAGGCACGTATTTCTCACAGTTCTGGAGACTGGGAAGCCCAAGACCAAGGTACAAGCTGGGGCTGCTGGGTGGCTCAGTCGGTTGAGCATCCGACTCTTGATTTCAGTTCAGGTCATGATCCCAGGGTCGTGGGTCCCCATATTGGGCTCCTCACTGAGCATGGAGCCTACTTAAGATTCTCTCTCTCCCTTGGCTCCTCTCCCCTGCTCCAGCCACTCTCTCTTCCAGGAAAAAAAAAAAAAAAAAGTTTTTTTTTTAAAAGGTACAAGCTAATTAGGTTCCAGGTGAGAGCCCACTTCCTGGTTTGTAGGTAGCAGACGTCTTGCTGCGTCTTCACAAAGGACGGAGAGCACTCTGGTCCCTTCCTCTTCTTAGGAGGACATTAATCCCATCATGGGGGCTCTATCCCCATGACCTCGTCTAAACCTAATTACCTCCCAAAGGCCCCACCGTCTCATACTATCACATTGGGTAAAAAGGCTTCAATATATACATTCAGTGGTAGGAGGGGCACAATCAGGCCACAACACATGTAGAGGAAAAAACGAGAATTTGAGGCCCACAGAGGAAAAAGGGCGAGAATTTTTCAAAACTATTAAATAAAACATTGTAATCCTGAGGATTTTGTTTTTATAAATTAAAAAAAAAAAAAAGACTTATCGTATAAATGATTTGGCAGTCCTTCCTTACCACTGAGCTGGGATAAAAGGACTTTTTAGCCTCTGGTTGAAAAGTTCACTTTTTCCATTAAGCGCAAAGCAAGGGACAAGGAAATGGGACAGTGCCCCCTCAGACCTTTCACCTAGAAGTCACAAGCCCATCATGAGACTGATTTGAGGAAGAGAGAATCACGGGGCCCAGGGAGAAAAGTGAAGAGGAACCCCGCATGTATCAGCCATGAGAAGGAAGCTTTAGTGATACCATCCATCTGCTGGTGCCACCGAGAGAGTTACTGAGGCCATTTTGAGAGGGTGCTTTTGTCGCACAGACTATTGTCAGGCATAAAGGCAGTGTATATTCACTGAGCCCTGTTAGTGCTTTCAGAGGGGAAATAAGAGCAGAATGGTCAAGCAGCTTGCATAATTGACCTCTCCAGGGCCTCACCAAAGAGGAAGACGGACGGCACCTGCATTCAGTTCCACTGGGAAGCACTGAAGATGTGGAGACCAAGTTAGATATGCCTACCATTTCTGGTCAGGATTTGATTCAGAGGAAAGAATTCACGGGGGGAAAAAGACACCCACCTGAGCTATTAGTGTTCGCTGGGTTAGAAGATACCATGAACCCGTCACTATTATTTAATGAGTAACTCTAACTCTGTTTTTCAAGTTTTGTTGGCATTTGTTAACATTTTTATCATTGTGACTGCATACTTGGCTATGTGAGAGGTCTTCCGGAATGGCCAAAGACTATCAGGAAAGACGGTTAGCCAAAATGATCAGCTAAGGTTCGCAAGTGATAATGAAGGTAGTTAATGTTTATTGAACACTAACTCCACACTCGGCAATGTGCAAAGCTCATTGGGTACACCATCTCATTTAAGCTTCAGGGCACTTCTGGAAGATGGATGTTGCCACTGTCTTCATCAACCTCAGGCAGTTTCAGTTTAGAGAGAAAGGTCAAATGGTATGCCCAATGTCACAATTTGAACCCAAAGGTGACAGATTTAAAAAAAAAAAAAAAAAAAAAAAAAAGGAGAAAGAAGGAAAAAGAAAAAAAAAAAAGACATTTAGCTCCTTGTGGGCCTTCCTGTATCCCTTGTCACTTTTTTTTTTTTTTTTTTTTTTTTTTTTTTTTTACAGAAGTCAGGCTGAGTGGTAAGGAATCAATCAGACTAACCACTGAAGGGGACCTTTCATATCTACCCATCCATTACAGAACACGATTATAGCCCACAAAGCTGTTTATTCTGATTAAAAACATAGAATGCTGGAGATGGGGATCCAAGCCAGGGAGGCGGATACTAAGTCCGATGACCTATGGCTTTGCTTCTTTGAAAACATATGTCGGCTCCCTTGATTTAGATTTACTACCACCACCCTCTCCAAAAAAACAGAGCCTCATCTTATTTACCTGCTCCCGGTGATTGCCCTATCCCAAAGCCCTCACTTAATTTTCATTCCTGTGATCACAGATTGATTAATTCTGCTTCATGGACCCGAGTGCCTTATGGTACCACTCCAGTAATTGAGATCATTTTCTGTGACCCACTTTAAGCTTTCTTTCTTCCCTTTAAAAAAAAAAAAAAAGAAAAGAAAAAAAACTATTTTCCACAACCCCTTATTAGCCAATACAATATAGTATTACTTCCCAACTGAAAATGATACAAGTTATTTTAAAAAGAACTATGTTAAAGGTAATTGCTTATCTGAGGAAAAGGCCTACCCTGTATTCCAGGCACTGTGCTGTGTTCATTTCATTTCGTTCGTTCATCCCCTCCCCAACCACTTCAGTTTTTACAGATAAGGAAACTGAGGCTCACAATACCAAGGGCCATTAGGATTCTAATCCTGATATAGGTCATCAGACTGGTCTGGGGCTTTCTACATGTGTATTAAGAGGTCTCTGAACACTGAGCTGGTCACATTCACCACGGTAAAGGGCTCTGGTTCTGAAGGATTTCATTCAAATAAACAGTAAACTAGAGAATGTCTTCCCAAAAGTATGACTGGCTTTTTCTTGGGGGGGGGGGGAGCGGGGGGAGAGGGGGAGGGTTATTGTTTAATTAGGGAATCGATAACTAGAAACTCAAGCCCTGTGCCCTCCCTCTCTGATGCTTGTTTGGTTTCAGTGCCGATTTTTCCCTCTGCAAACCATTCTTCTCCTCTGCATTCCTTAGCGCAGCCGCAGGCAAAGCCAACATCTAATGTTTTCAGGGAGCTGGCAAATTTCAGAAACGCCAATGAGGGCCTTTTAATGACATCTTTGTTCACTCATTTGCAGAAAGGGGGTGTAAACTGTGCTTGGAAAGCAGCTAATGGTTTTAGGAAAACACCAACTACTCTGTTTTGTACCAGAAAACCATGGGGTTCTGAAAAAAACATTCTTTATATTGCCCCACTTAGTCTCATCTTACCAAGAATTCTTGTTTGGCCAAAAATATTATTTAATGTTTAATATTAGACACTGAGAAGTTCACTCACTGGTAGCGTATTTTAATCATATTCCACATTATGCTGTTTTTGTTTTGTTCCTTCTTTCCCAGCCCTCGGGATCAGACTGAACTCTCCACCAGTGATCTCATAGGTTTCTTAAATATGTCATTTCTAAAGCCTCACTTCCTATTTGGATACATTGTAAGCCATAAACCAGAAAAAGCACAGGGACAGTGAAGAACATACATTAAACAAAAGATAGATTCTGTTTTGGACTGACCAAAACCAGCCTGTACCCGGACAGGGAGGAGGATAATAAACATTTTGACGTCTTTGTGTAAATCAGGCAGATTCCTCCAACATGTTTTCCAATTTCTGTTCCATTTTTCTGTGCTCCCGCCGGAGGACATTGACGTCTGGACAATCAATGACACAGGCTTACACACACGTACTGTCGAGCACAAGCCTGGAAGCGCTGCTGAAATGGTTTAAAAGTTTCTGTGTGGAATCCACCACAAAGTACCAGTTAAAAGGGCCAGGAGTGAAAGCAGAGCTCCCAAATGACTAAGACTAAAAAAGATAATACCCCCAGGCATCTGTATGTCTCAGCATTTAAATTATATCCCTTGAATGCCAATTTGGACTTTGTGCCAAGAAGCAGCTGAAGCCCTTTTTCATGGAAATACCCAATAGAAGACCAATCTGTTTAAATGAAAGGTGTCTCTAATCATTCCGTATAAACATAACATGTTTTTATTTTATTATGTAACCTTGAATTATCTTGGCTTCTAATAAGGATCTTGTATTGTTACTGATTCTCAATAATTTCACAGAATTATGTTGTCTAAATGTGTATTCTGATGCCAAAAAAAAAAAAAGAAAAAGAAAAACCTGTCTCATTATTTAAACACAGTTGCTTCATCTGGTACATTTCCTACTTTTGAAAAAGTCTGTTGTCCGTTAAAGAAATAATCTTGTCTGTGATGGGTTTTCCCTCCAAGTTCCATGTCCTCGTGGGTACCCGCAGTATAATGAAAACTGTAAGTAGATGTATTTCTAAGTCATTGAACAATTTCTATACTTCCCCCTTTCTGAATTCCAGCCTATTTTCTTCTCTTTGCAGGATTAGCGATTATATGGATCTGACCCCTGTAGACATTGTAGGGAAGAGATGCTACCATTTCATCCATGCCGAAGACGTCGAGGGCATCAGGCACAGTCACTTGGACCGTAAGTACCTCCTGTGTGAGGGAACAGCCTGGCTGGCATCATCGCTCTCCGATGCTTGTTTGGTTTCAGTGCCGATTTTTCCCTTGGTGTCTCCCGTGTGCATTTGAGATGACTGTCAGCACACAGTGAGAAAAAGTGAGACCTACATCACTTCCACCTGTGTTGGAATTAGATTGAAAGCTGGACCTCAGGCCTAGAGAAATTGCTGGATGTTTAGGCCCTCACACAGGATTTTGTGTTCTCTTGTGCTCTCTCTCCCATAAAGCCATGGGAAAACCTTTGTCGTAAGTGCTTTCTTGACCCTTTCATTTTCTAGAGAGCAAGTTCCACTCTGAAATGTGTGGTCTCTGTTTCAAGAGATACAAGGGAGAAGACAAGTTCAAATAGACCAGAGACTTTAACAATTCCTACTTGACTAACCACAAAACTGAGGCCCAGGGGAGCTGGGACACAGTGGCAGAGCACGTCGTGTGGATACAGCAGCTCTCAAAGGCAGTGTCTTTTCACTGTATTTCTGGAAAGAGGGTTATTCAAAGGAAAACTTACCTCCGTCTCCCAACTCCCAGGAGAGGGAAACTCATCTCAGCTGTTTGAGTCTGGTTCCCAGCTCCTGACTCACAAGCTGATATCCAAGGTACCTTTTTTGGCATTGGAAGAAAGAAGGACCCATGGTGTTCTGGCCAGGTCCAAGCAGAAACTCCCACACCGGGTCCCATGCAGCTTTTCCTCATCACATTCAGCTGGGCCGTTTACACCGTGTGTTGAGGGCCTCGGACAATCCCATGAAGCATAAGGCACTAGACTACTGAACCTCTTAGCAAGAGGCTGCCCCTTTTCCCACAAGAGGTCCTTTTTATGACCAATCAGTAGAGTCTTCCTAAAAGATGAGGGGCCAACCAGCTCATCTTCCTAGAATGCTCTAAACCCAGTTTTGAACTCTGGTTTTAAATACAGGCAAGGGCCACCAATGAAATACTACAGCGTGACGGTCAAGGTTTTATGTAGAAATGCTAGCCGGGTGGCCTTTGTAATTTACTTCCTCCCCCCGTCCCCCCCCCCCCCCCCCCCGCTTTCTTGCCATGGTTGAGGAGAGCTGGCTCAGGTCTGTCCTGCCCTTTGCTGTTGTTTGCTCATTTTAAACTCGCATCTTCAAAAGCATAATGGCAAGACAGTAAGCCCGCCAAAGCCTCGAAGTGTGAGCATCTTGTGCTGCCTTTTAACTGTGCATTAGCAACACTGATGTGGGACCAAGTTCAGTGTCAAATTTTGTATACATCACGTCTCTGGGAAAAGCCTGCCTGCAAGGCTGCTCTCCAGCAGATTCTACTCCCAACACTGAGTGCGTGCCTTGGTATTGCACACCAGGGATTTGGGGAACACACTTGTTGCTAAGAATGAATGGGTGTTGTGCATCGCAGAAGCAGATGGCTCTTCAATTAATTGGGGGAAAAAAATGATGCTGCTTCCTGAAAAGAAACATCAGGTTCTTTGTAGCTGGGAATTTAGAGAAAATGGAGAAAAATCAGGATCTTTGGAGGAGGCTATAGATATATTTTTGGACTGATATATGCCAGAGATCCAGACTTTAAAAATGAATATACTGTTTTTAGGACACTGTCATGCACCATGCGTGTGGGGGGTGAAGGGTGCTTTTTCATTTTGGAATCTTAATTGAGGTCTAACTTCAGAAACCTGATGCTGACAAAAAAGAACTATGTCATCCTCAGTTATTATTTGGAAAACGTCATGCTATCTCTCTGGGATTTGATTTACAGCTTGAAGAAACACAATTCCTCAGGAACAGTGAGCTAGGGCAATTCATTTCTTCCCATGAAGCAGAGGTCTCCAACAAATATGTTTGATGCCATTCTTTTCCAATCTACTTTTATCTCATTTTCAGTAACCAGAATAATTTGCGAGTGCTGAAAATAAACAACTCCACCATTCACTATTGTACCAGTCTCCTAATTTTTCTGGTATCTTGCCAACTAATAAACAGAGAAGGTATGCTTTTAAATTCTGTGATTTTTTTCATTACTTGATATTGACATACTGGCTATTGCTTTATGATTTAGCCTACTAACAATGATTGAGTTCACTCTTTCAACTCATACACACGACTTCTAATTTTAAGTTCTTTTAATAACCTCAAACACATGAAAAACAAATAAAATGAGCTGATAATTCCGCACAGTAAAATACACTTCACATATTTAGCTATCATGCTGTGGAATAACTCCACAATGTCAAGTAGCACACAATTAGTAAAACTGTAGGGGGAGGAAAAGGAGTGTTTTGATCCTGAAGAATTTTGATCCTAATCAGATTGAAATTTCAACGTTCTTGTAGTGCTTAATATCTTCAATCACACACACACACACACACACACACACACACACACACACACAAATCAAACTGATGCCAATGTCAGGTTTTGCATTCTGTGACTGAAATAAAATGCTAAAATATACAAATGCATCTCGCTTTGTACAATAAACATTAACATCATTATAAAGTAAGATTGAGTCTAAAATTGTGTGATGGAATGTCTGATGTTTACCTAATTCTCAAACCAAAGCCAGCCCAGTAACAAAATGACAGAGCATGTAATAAGTCTTGGTTGTGTAAACATTGGAAGAAAAGGCAAAATGCCAGTGCAGTATCCTGCTCGTCCAAAGCCCTAGGCTATTACTGAAGGATGCCTCAACTGTACCTTCTTGGCAGGAGAAGGTCATGGTGACAGAGAATCGGCTCAGGAATAAGATAGAATTCTAAAACAAAGGGGTGGTTAAAAAATAAACTACATTAACTATTTAGCTTTTCTTCCTAGAGCTATTGGCACAATTCCTGTTTCTGTGCATGAAAGGCAGGTTTTAGCCATCTGATATTTCTGATAGTTTGATATCTGTCTTACACTCCGGTTTACAGATAAAACTTTAAAATAAAAGACTCAATAGTCTTTGAGAACTCAGAATGCTATTTTTCTCACTTATATCTTTCTTCTAGCTTAGGCATCTGTAAATCCATAGATGAACTTGTCTCTAGAATAAGAAAAGTAGAGGGGAATCTCAGCTCCATCAGGAATTGACAACTTTCATCAGTTGAACCAAGAACTCCGGACCACTCACTCTCCCACCAAGTTAACATGAATGGCCCGATAGTTCACACTAGCTTCCAACATAAACAATCAGTAAGAATCGCATTATCCTTACCAACATGGTGGGTGAGTGAAATCCTACTGGGATTCTAAAACCAAGGGGGTTGTAGGCCCTCTTCTTTCACACTGTGACCAAAGACCCCTCTGATTTGTTTTCCTTACACCACCTTACTGGAGTCATTGAACCCAATTTCACTGATTCTCCAGGCCAAATTGACCAAATCACCATTCCACGGTTTGAATTTTAAACTACTCATATAAGCGATTATTTGAGCATCTTTGCCTATCACACTCTCCACTTCTCCATTGCTCAGGAGGTATTGGCCTGAAGATGACCAGTCAGGTCTCCCTGGAGTCCCAGATCCCGGTTAGCTAGTGCAGCCATCTACTACTCTCGCCCTGCCTTTAGCCCAAAATAGAAGGGCAAACCACAAATGCTAAACCGAACAGAGAAACATATTTTGCATCTCTCTTTCGTCCCTTTTAGTCCAGCCTTCTGTCTATAGAAGTTGCTGAATTTGTCTTGAGATACCCCTAGGGTCCTTTCCAGGTCAAATCAGCAATGTTTCTAAAACCTGGAAAGAGTGGCAGAGAGAAACTTCCCTTTACAATGTCGTGCTCCACTAGCAAGGCTCAGGGCTCTGCAGCCGTGGGACTTTAGAGAAAAGGAGCCAGAAAGTATAGAACTGGTAGCAGTTTTCCCTTCCTAGAACCTTAACCAGGATGAAGAAACTCTGTAAGAGTTATTTCACAAAGAAAGAAGGACTTCTGCCTTGTCTACAAGATCTCGTAGAATTACAAAAGGATGGGCTGCCCAATATATTTGGAGGATGTTAAAAAAGAAAAAAAAATACAGTAGCCTAAGCATTTATTTCTCAATTACAAAATTTTATCCTTCTTAACAAAAGTAATACACAGCTACCTGGCATAATGCAATGCATGCTGTTTTGCATCAATAACCCCTATGCTTCCCTCCTGAAGGCGTCTCATCGCCAAATGCAAGCCGACTGCTTAATGCAGGACTAATTAGTATATCCCCTTCCAGTCTGCAGGCCCTCCATTGTAATTCCTTCCCAGCTCATTTTTTTCCACAACCGAGCATCAATCAAAGTAAGTGCCCTGCCTGCCTCGGAAACACAAGATGTCCTCCATGCATTTGTCATCTGCCACGCAAACAAAGGGGGAATTTAATTGTTGATTTGGGTATGCAGCCATTGCACACAGTAAAGGAAGCTGCAATGAAGGGAGAAAGGAAGGCACAAAGTTTGGTGGGTGGGCCGAGTGCAAATAGCACAGGGGACTTTTTTTTTCTATCTTTCGATCTTAGCCTTTTTCGGGGCTGGGCCTTCAGGGATTTAGCTGCAACCTGATCATTGGTTGGACTTTTTCCCAAAGCAAATGAGTTTTTCCTCTTCTTCCGTATGAATATGGAAATGCCCATGAAAAGAAATATATGTAATAGCTACCGTGTCAGACTTTTTTCAGAAGCCAAGTCAGCCCACGTCATGTGCCTGTCCATTAACCAAAAAAGATGCTCACATGGAGAAGAAATAAAGTCAGGTTTTTATGTAGAAGTGAATTGCCAGTATTATTTTATGTCTTTTTATTTTTTTTCTTTTTGAGGAAGTATGGATTTTGGCTTTTCCAGTCTAAAGGCAGGCAGAGAACAGAGATCAGCAAGGGCCTAACTATCAGCTGAGTGTCCTTGGTCCCTGCGTTTATAGAAATACAGAATTTCAGGCCTACCCCCAGCTAACTGAATCCTCATCTGCAGTGAGCAAGATCCCCAGTGGACTCCCATTCAGGTTAACGTTTGAGAAGGATGGACTATACTAGCATTTAGAAGGCATTCTTGTCTTACATGAAGTAAATACAAATTGACTAACAATCTTAATGGCTTCATTTTCCTCTTCAGTTGGCTGAATCTTGTGAATAACAGTAAAATAGAAGTAGGGAATTGGATACCGAGGGTATCTCGGTCAGTGCTCAAATGAAACAAGTATGTGATTACTTGATAAAGAGAAGGACTTCTTTACAAAGATGTCAGGTATTAGCCTCCTCCACTGATATTCAAGAGAGTATAAATGGAAGTAATCGTCAACATGTAAGCAAAAGGAGGTCTTCAGTTTTTTCCCCAGGTTAACATTTTTTCCATGTGCTTGTTGCACATGTGAATACAAAAATTTTCCCTGTTCAAGTTCATCTAAAATCTCTGAGTACTTACTGTATAGCTTTGTGGTATTGCAGTAAGGTTTCAAAAATAACTAAGATGTGGTCTCTACCTTCAGGGAGCTTACATACTAGTAGAGACCATAGCATGAAAACAACCAATTTTGGAAAGGTGGCGTAAAATGAGGACTATTGAGATGTATATTTTTTTATCTTATTTTAATGTTTGTTTATTTTTGAGAGAGAGAGAAAGAGGGAGAGACAGAGCATGAGTGGGGGAGGGACAGAGAGAGGGGAAGACACAGAATCTGAAGCAGGCTCCAGGCACTGAGCTGTCAACACAGAGCCTGACGCATGGCTTGAACCCACGAACCGTGAGATCATGACAGTTGAAGTCGAAGTTGGACACTCAACCGACTGAGCCACCCAGGCACTCCTATTGAGACGTATAAACAAAACACTGAAACCCCAGAGATGGGGGGCAGGAAGGGAGGACGAGAAGTTCCAGAGGTAGCATATCTTCCCTGGAACTTCAAAGAAGATGGCAAGAAGCCAAGGTGGCAGATGGGCAGAGGTGTAGGGTCAGGGACATTCCAGAGCATAGAAAAGGACACAGAATGGGGTGCCTGGGTGGCTCAGTCAGTTAGGCAGCCAACTTCAGCTCAGGTCATGATCTCATGGTTCATGGGATCGAGCCCCGCATCAGGCTCTGTGGTGACAGCTTGGAGCCTGGAGCCTGCTTCGGCATCTGTGACTCCCCTTCTCTCTCTGTCCCCTTCCCAGCTCATACTCTGTCTCTGTCTCTCAAAAAATAAATAAACGTTAAAAAAAAAAGAAAGAAAAGGACACAGAATGATACCACACACGATCTTTCCTCTCTGCCCAGGAAGTAAGCCAGAACTTCAATTGGACTCATCTATTCTAATGAAATCCTAACATGGATCCTTGGGCTTTTCCTTATTACTATTTCAATTAGTAGCTGCTTTTATTATCATAAAAGGAAACATGTGATATTTGAGAGAAAATGACCCGTTGCTCTTATAAAACACATTCAGAAAAAAAAAAAAAAAAAAAACTTCTAAAACATCCATTTTAACCTAAATCAACCTAAATAAGATGAATTCCATTACTTCTTGTACTTTATACAAAATGAAGAACAAGATGCCATTATAAGTTTTAATTATTTTAAATTTTTTAATGTTTGTTTTTTGAGAGAGAGGGGGGTGTGGGTACACAAGAGGTGGGGGGAGAGAGAGAGAGAGAGAGAGAGAGAGAGAGAGAGAGAGAATGTGAAACGGGCTCAAGGACTATGAGATCATAACCTGAGCCAAAGTTGGATGCTTAACCAACTGAGCCACCCAAGCACCACCCAGGTGCCCCCTCCCCCCCCACCCCCCATTATATGTGTTATAACTACTTTCCTTAAAACGTTGATTTAATGATACCTTGACTATCTCAGAAAACCTCAAACTTTTCCTTGTTGAACACAAATGAGTGACATAAGGATTTAATTTGTGTAAGTGTTTAGCATACAATGGATTTTACATTGGGGCACCTGGGTGGCTAACTCGGTTGAGCGCCAGACTTCAGCTCAGGTCATGATCTCACAGTTTGTGGGTCCGAGCCCCACGTCGGGCTCTGTGCTGACAGCTCAGAGCCTGGAGCCTGCTTCGGATTATGTCTCCCTCTCTCTCTGCCCCTCCCCTGCTTGCGCTCTGTCTCTCTCTTTCTCTCCAAAATAAACATTACAATGGTTTTTACATTAATTTAGTGTTAACTAAGGATCAGGTCATTTGAACCTCTTTATGAACTCCACATCCCCTCTGGCTTCCTAGAATTTTTGGTGGGGCACATCAACTAGAATGTATCCGGTTACAAGTAACAGAAAACCCAGGCAAAAATGAGTTCAGCTTTCTCTGTAATCGTCTCAAGTTTCTCTTCATGACCCAAAGACAGCTGTGGCACTGCCCATCACCAGTTCCCCACAAGACAATGTCCAAAGTCAGGAAAGGGTCAGTCACTATTTTGTGTTCATTCTTGAAAGAAAATACTCTTAGAGGCCCTCCAGGAGAGAGGAACCCCCTTATGTCTCATTGTCCAGCATTTCATCAAATGCCCATGCCAGAGTCACCCACCAGATGGAATTGCCATGACTGGTTTAAACAATCAAAGTTCGTCCCCACTGGGACTTAGGAGACAAGTGGTAGAAAAGCTATTCAATACGCAACATGATGACTGCTGCAGGAGCTAGAGGAAAGTTGTCGGGAGTAAATCTTATGAGTTCAAAAGGAGCACATTGCTTTCCTTTCTCCCTCTTTCTCTTCTTATTTTACCTATATGAGAAGATGAATGTTAGCTGATCCTGTTGAAATCATTGTTTCATAATCTATGTAAATCAAACCATCATGCTGTGTGTTTAAACTCACACAGGGATGTACGTCCATTATTTCTAAATAACACTGGGAAAAAAAAAAAAAGAATAGCTGTCCAGTGGACAGTCAACGATGCCTGCTACAGGGGAGCATCTGTAACGTTTTCACAACCAAGTATCTCGGTTTCTGAAAATCTACACCACAGGTGAACAAATGAAACTTGTCTGGGCTCCTTTAAATACTCCTGTTTTTACCAAACATTGGTTTCTGTGTACCTATGCCTCACTACTCATCTATCTCTTGTTCAAGATGTTTAGTGCGCTTCGTAAAACAACCCCATCCAGAAACACAGGGTCCACGAGAGACATAAAATAAATCTAAGATCCAACCTCATCCTTTTACCTTTTTTTAGTTCTGCCTACATTCCAGCTTAACCTTGCCAATACTTCATTTTTAAAGGGAGGTAAAAGATTCACCCAGACCAGGTCAGACCCCCATACCACTTGCCCTAAGAGTGACCACGGTTTTAAGTTTCTTAGTGAAAATGCCAAGTATCTGTCTCCCATAGAAAGGCACATTGAGGTAAGTCCTTTTTTCAGAATAAAGAAAACTTTCCCATTAATTCCCAACAAGAGAGAGACCTCCCTGTGGGTCTCACTGTATTCCAAACCTAAACCAATCACTGGTAAGGAAATGGAATTACCGTGACTGAGGCTAAAAGGGGGACAGGGCCAGCACCTAATTTTGCTTACTTTGAGATCCCCCAGTGCCTCGCACAGAGTAGGCACTCAAAGGAGTATTGAGTGAGTGAATAAATCCACCATTTCCTAGCTGTAAATTTTTCTTATTTCCATGCTCAAGAGTTCACTGTTTCCCTTTATATAGCAAATCCCCACCAAAAAAAAAAATTTAAGTATAAGGGCTAAGAAATACCGTCCCTGACTATTTTAGGTCAAGAAGGGCAGGAATGAGTGGTACAGAAACTCTGGCTGAACTGAAAGCAAGCTTGAAAAAAAATCTGAGATCTCAAATGTCACTCATGCCAACCATCACTTTGATTTTTCCTGTCCTAGAACATGATACCATCAGTGTTTAAAAGGCTTGGTCTCCAATTCAGTACATTATCATGAAGAAAAAGGAGAATTTATTTTTTAAACTTAACAAATTGACACGTCCTAAATCAATGAAAAGTTTTCTCTGCATGATTCAATATTAACAGTTAATAAAAATCTATCAATTGGCAGTGGTATAGGAAAAAACCTCTTCTGAGGTTATAAATCACACAGATAGCAACTCAAGCAGGGCCTGTCATTAGTGTATTAGGGGGAAAATCCATAGATGATGCATCGTCATTCACGGAACATCCACAGGTCTTCTGTCCTCAAGCTCGTAACTCACGTTAAGTACCAAATATCATTAAACTTTACCAAATATTGCTCAGCACAGTGATTCACAACACACACACACACACACACACTGAAAACCAATTTGTGGATGCCTGCTATTTAAGACATCTAACTCACTAATTGCAAAATCTATAGGAAAGTCTGCACAGCATCAAAGCCTTGGTTGATCCTATGAGCAGTTCCAAATGAAAAACGGTCTGTGTTGCAAGTAAATAAAGCGCTTCATGCACAGTTTCTGCCTCTAATGCTGTTTCTCCTGTGGGTTTTGAAAATGACCTTCCTGTAAGCATCAAGGACTATAACTTTTAGATAAAGAAACTTGTTCCTGTTTTAAGTCTATGTCAGGTTCATCCCCCTATAGCCCACAGTTTTCAAAAGCAGAGGAAAAAGTAATCCAGAATTTAAAAAAAAAAAAAAAAAAAGTCCTGTTTCCAGAATGAAGTTCCCTGTCAGCCTGCCTTGGGCCTTAGGTGGAGAAGCAGAGATTAAAGAGTCAGTATTCTTTTTCATGTTTCATCTGCCAGTTTTGTGAATGTAGAAAGAAAACCAGTGGCTACAGCTAAGCACCCAACTGTGGGTGTTAAGTCCAAAGTGTGATTCTAGCGCACACACCCCCTTACTTGCACACCGTCCATATTAGTGAATTCAGAAATAACACTGGAGTTCCTGAGAGAAGGCACCCCTTCTCCATTCTCTGCAGCCACTGATGAAGGTACCTCCAGGAGGGGTGAATGGCGCCGCAGATGCGTCCTCATATCGCCATGACGATAATGAAGCTCTTTGTTCAGCTGTGTGAATGTGAAGTGTGCAATCTCCGATGATCTCACCATTTCCTATTTATTCTATACTTACCTGAATACGCCAAGTATTGCAGCTTTTTAATGCATATGCAAACCCCTAAAATGTCCTTTTGTGAGACACTTCGCTAAAAGACCGCTTTTGATATGTGTTCATCTCCTCTTCAAACCGAATTAGACTGCTTCCTTCTTTTTAAGACACAAGTAACTCACTATTTAGAATCTTTGGCTTTGATTTGGTAGAACAGCCCAACAGGAAGGGACCATGTTCTCTTTTTTTCTCCATATTTCTGAAGGCAAACTTGTACTGATTTGTTTTGATTTACTAACAGAATTATGTTCCTGCCACAGACACAGGCTTCCTTTATGTCCTTTCAATCATCAGTCTATTTCTGTGGACAAAGTTTTCCCAAGGAAAACTGAAATCCCTCTGTTTGGTGACTGTGTGCTGAGCCATGGATGTGCGCTTCAGCAAGAGTCCGTCAGGTTTAGCGGGGAGAGGAGTTTTCCTCCACAAGCGCAACCATTTCTTGCACGCCTGCCAAGAAGCTCAAACCAAGAGACCAGGTGACATTTTTGAACAATATTCAATAAAACTGAGCATCCAGCCTTTGGGGGAGGGGAAGGGGGAAGCGTGTGTTTGACACAACAGGTCACGTGTCCTAAAATGGAAGTTCTCTGCAGTTTTCTTTTGATTAAACTGTATTTGCCACTCCCTTCACCGTTAGGGGTGGGTGATATTTGGACACTAATAGCCGAAAATTGCCAACCAAGCAGGATTGCAGCAGTTCAACCAGGAGGAGCTAAGTCTCTTTTGTTACAGTCTTGTCACAAATGTGGGGCTCACCTCTGTCCTCTGAAGAGCACAGTCTATAACTCACAGGCACCTTTGGCCTGGAAGGTGGGGGGGTACGGATGACCGCTTCTTGGTTCTCCTCAGAGCAACAGCTACTGAGAATGATTGGTTCTGCCCTAGACTTCAGAGTAAAAGAAACAAGTTCTCGCGTGGTAGCAGAGGTGCTCCAAATTATGCCCGGGAACATTCGAGATTGCAAGCGAACCTGGGAAAAACTGCACCCATCCTCCCCGCATCTTCATGATTACCTTTTAAGAGCTCAGAAAAGGCCATTGAGATGTTTTGAGATCCTTAAAGAAAAACCGGTTCCTCTGGTACAACTTTAAAGACATAATTCTAGAGATGTTGTAAGTGAATCGCATCTAGAGATGTGATCAGTGAATCCAGTGAGCGACACACAGGCTGCTCTAGCAAAAGTTTTGGATGTCAAAAAGCAAACTTTGGGATAAATCAAAGGGCAGATGCCAGGTTATGTGTTAAAAGTACTCAGACCATATCATGGTATAAAATGAAAACTATGATCCACGTAAATAAATTTTCTTTCTCTCTGTGCTTCTTCTCTTTATAGTTTGAGCACAGTGTTATGAATTTACTCCTCAGGTCTTTGGTCTGTTGAGCGTGTATCTCTTTTCAAGGGACAATTAGCTCTTTTTTTAAGGACTTCCATATCAAGTAACTTACATCATGCGCTCTTTGGATTTTCCCCACAAAAGGGATTTCAGGAAATAACCTGACACAAACATTCTCTCATTTTTCTCAGTTATCTAAAGCTAAAACTCACAAATAAAAACAGCCCTTGGATTAAAGAGAAGTGAAAAAGTTTTTGTGTTTTTCAAGTTGTCTAATGTATTACAAACTAAAAATCTCTTTCAAACTGGCACCAAGGTGGCTTTTCTTCTTGAGCTGATTAGGACCACATGAGCTCAGAAAAAGCTGTCAGATCCTGCCTCTGGCGCAGCTGGAATGATCCAACTGATTTGCCAGTAAGATTTTTTTTTTTTTAAAGAAAGAAGCTTCATCCCAAAGTCATAAATTTATATTCTGGAGCCCCAAGCAAAAATTACTCCTTGTTCATTTTTTTTTTAACAATTAAATTTTTTTAACATTTATTTATTTTTGAGACAGAGAGAGACAGAGCATGAACGGGGGAGGGTCAGAGAGAGGGAGACACAGAATCTGAAACAGGCTCCAGGCTCTGAGCTGTCAGCACAGAGCCCGACGCGGGGCTCGAACTCACGGAGTGCGAGATCATGACCTGAGCCGAAGTCGGCCGCTTAACCGACTGAGCCACCCAGGCGCCCCTCCTTGTTCATTTTAAAGGAAGCAAAATTCCATCGATATTTCTTTTTATGGGACCTCCTGGACAACAAAAACAACTAGGGCAATATTTTGGTCAACATTTCCTGCTATAGTGGAAGCTAACTCAGTGCCCTATCGCTCACTATCTAGCTTCCCACTGACACACAGAGGTCTCATTCAGAAAACACTCATCTTCAGGAAACAGTCATAATCTGTGTCCAGGCCAGAATGGACCTTTACCTCTCAGGACTGGTTTTGTCAGGCTGGCCCAAGGCAAGTGAACGGATTAGGTCAAACTTTTTTTCTTCAGTCGACCACGAGGGGCTCCTGGACCTGCTTTGGGGTGTTCACCACAGCAAATGAAGGCACTCACGGAGCTGCCTGACTTCCCAAGGAGCCTGAGGGGGCACCCACCCTTCCCCGTCAGTCCTTCCACAACCACTTCCGCACATGAAGACCTACCAAGCCTGCCTCTCTGAGTTCGATCTCCTCTCTTTGCTAGACAGCCCTTGGCCTGGGTGATGAAGAAGGCTGCATTAATGGATTCATGGGCCCTAGTATATTTGTGTTTATTCTCAGGAAACAGATGCACTTTAATCAGACCCAGCGTCCTATTGCCTTCGCTCCAAAAGACGACACCCTCTCATCAGTCTTTCAGCCCCCTTCACGGCATGTACGTGGAGCCCACCAAGGAGGCAGATGTTTTGTTGGCTGTGCATTTCAGAACTGAGATTTCGTTTCTTTGTTTGTTTTTAAGTAAGAGAAGGTATTATAAGGAATGGCGGTGGGGGTAATCTTTATGTGGATCCTGCCAATTCTCATTTAACTTTATAATTCCTTTCTCACTCTGCCCCCCTTTCTGTGCACTGTAGTCTGGTTCTGGGGATAATTTTTTAATTTTGCCTATGTAGGGTCACATTCCAGACCGCAATCCCCAGACGGGCTGGGCTTCTCCGGCCTACCACCTCAGTGTTTTCTTCATGGGATTCTAAAAAGGGGCTCCTTAGTCTCTTTCCCTTGTCAACAATCCTAGAACCCTTTGAAATTCTTCCTTTCTCCAGATACACAGCAGATAGAATTATGCACCAACCGCTGACTGGGGTGCTAGAAGTTTTTCTCCGTGAAAATAGTGGGCAGAATTTCATAACCCGTCATTCCTCTATTAATAGTTAACCAGGTTGAGAGGATTTGAATAAAAGCACATCTTGTTGCATGCAACAATGGTTTGACAGAAGAGCTGTATGGCAGAGTTAGTATTTCACTGCTTTCAGCTTCACCACGCAGTTTTGTAGCCTGGGAAGCCATGCATGCAGAATGGCAGAACTTACAATTGCCGACACGAGGAGAGTACAATGCTACCTGTGGAGCCCCGCCACCAAGAGAAGGTGTGACAGTTCCGGGCCTTAAAAATACCCTCAACTGTTGAATAGTTTCAGAATAGTGCTTGCCACTTTTTGAAACACACATCAAAGCAAACCTTTTTTCAAGCACCTGTTAAGACGTAATTATTAAATTTTACAACCACCCGTTCAATGCACTGTGAGAAAAGGGGAGACTGGGAGAAAAACATCGAAGTGTACATGTTTATGGATAGAATACAGGGAGGTTGATTTTTGATCACTTTTGGAGCCAGGAGGAATGGCTTAGACACGACGGGATGAGCTTCAACAGCCTTAAGACACAGCTCTTTTCCAAAGTGACTTCCCTTTACCCACCCAACCCCCCCCCAAAAAAAATCAAAATGTACTTCATGAAACTATTGTATATGAAGCACTTATTAGCCGTAATTAAATGGACAATATGAATTTACTACGTCTTTAGGACTCTGGCTTGTTCTGGTTTAGAGCAAGATGATTAATGCAAATACATATTACTTGAGATAACCATTTAGCAGCTAATTTAGCCAAATTTATTACAGCAGTTAGAGGTTTTTCATTTTAGCAGACGGAGACAAGGACATGCCAAAAAGTGGGCAACGTGGACGAGTGCACACTGCCCTCTAGTGGCCAACCAGCTGGCGCGCTTTTTCGGGGGTGTGGAGTTGCTGAGATTCCTAGCCAAGTAATAACAGCAGGTTTTGCACGTTTCCGGCATCCTTTTAAACCATTCCTTTCCATAGCACTTTATTTCTGGGGATGATTTACTGCACTTTCCCCTTTTACTAGCTCAGGAGTACCCAGATACAAATCAAGTCAATTTCAACTTGGCAAGATTTTGGTTAAAGTATCATTTTTAACATCTGCATTTTAAAGCTCTCCTTCAGTGGGTATTTAATGGCACCGTTTCACATTACTGATTGTTTTTACTTGTTCCTTCATTTGGGGCCATATTTCAGAGCCTGTGTGGAGCTGTCACTCTGTTTGGCTCTAGCCAAGTCAATTCTGTGCCTCCCTTAGGCTAGTGCTTCTCTCTGACTTGGTAGGGGAATTTATTTCGTCCCAACATTCAGGAAAGTCCCACCAGAATTTCCCCTGACTGACCAATGTAAATTTTGTTCATACATGGACTATAAATTCTGCTAGACAAGATCAAAAGGAACAGATGTGTGAGGACACTGGTTGATATTGCTTGCACTGAGGTGAAATGATCAAAGACAAGGGTGAAGCATCTTCGGAACCATTCAAATATCTGGAATCTCAAAGAGATCTACCTCGCAGCTATGAATAAATCACATACAAATTTTCCTTTGTTAGTGTCTGACGTCAAACCCATTGACAATATCCACACCACATTAGGTATTCTGTGAGCCAACAAGATTTGTAGTCCCTTTATTCTTTCCTTCACACCATGGCTGCCCAAAATGGAATAAAGTCTTGCTACAAATGCTAGTAACCCTCGCTCCACTGAATTGTTGATTTTATTTGTCCTACTAATGGCATTATACATTAAGCATACAGAAGGGCACCCCTGGATTAGTGCGGGACCTCCCCTTTCTGAGCTGGCGGTTTTACCGAGATGATTATCATTTGGTCCCAGTCCTAATACACAATGCCTTCCATTTGTTTTGTTTTCTTCCCCCAGTGCTGAATAAGGGCCAGTGTGTGACGAAGTACTATCGTTGGATGCAGAAGAATGGAGGATATATTTGGATACAGTCTAGTGCCACCATAGCTATTAATGCCAAGAACGCAAATGAGAAGAATATCATCTGGGTGAATTATCTTCTTAGGTATATTTTCTAATTCTTTTTCATTTCTGTGTCAGTTATAAAATATGCAGCCCGTGGTTAATAGCTGACATGTTTTATTATCTTTTGGCAGTATCTGGTGTGGAATTATGTGGAAATTCTGCTTTTTCTTTCCACAAGATTCAAAGACATATGCAAAGATCAGAGCTATGTTGGAGGGGACTTCCGGGGCAGAGTCACAAAATTATCAGTAATTCTTGGTCTGTCAACATTTGGGCAGCTCTACAGACATTGCTTTGGTTTCCCCACAAATGTTCAGGCTAGAAGAAAAACAAATGCAGACTTTTGCCTACAGATGAAGCATTCAAGAGAGCACCACCTTCTCCCCACCACATGAACCTACATTCATGCATTCCCATCCTTGAGAAGATTAAGCAAAAGGGCATGGGGAAGAAGTGACAGGGTTCACTATTTGCCTCCTATATTCCATCCCTTTGAAGCCTTACACAGATTACATAGCATCTGATTCCCTGGGGCATTCAAGTTTTGGTAAGCAAAGTGAGCTGCTTTGCCAGAATCAAGGCAATATCAGTATATAAACAAAGGCGCTCTCCTTTTGCCTAATGCTGTGTGATCCCCCCCCTTCACTGCTATTTTAATGTGCCCTCGCGTTTACATCCATGAATGAAGCCAGGCTCAACAGCTTCCTGAATTCTAGTCTACAACCCCATTTCTCCCTCCTTCCTCATCTACTTTTGCCTTTGGAGTCAAACTAGCAAAAAGAAAACGGAGGGCAATGGCCCCGGGGGGGTCTGCTTTGGGCAGCAAGATTTCTGGGAGGTTCTCCACCAATCCTGTCCTGAGGTTATTAGAATGCTAGGCCTGGCTCCCTCCCACTACTGTCTTTCCAGTTTGGAGCTTCTCTTGGCTTTAAAGCCACCAAGCAGGACCCACACGCGGTCCGAGTAGGAAAGCCTCTGATCGGTCTTATGAATGGAAGTTGGTGCCCTTTGGCTGATAATCTAGACAGGGAGTACCTGAATCCCATTTTTCTTTGAGACAGCCAAATGGAGCCGAGATGCTGGCAACCGTGGCTCGTCAGCACGCTGACCCTTCAGAGCGTGTTCACGTACGAGGGCAATGACTTGAAGGCATGAATGTGCTTGCTACCAATAGCATATCAATCAGACACTAATGATTATAGCTCTAGAGAGGGCCTTAATGTGCGCCACTTAAAAGAGTCTTCATTTATCTACTTTCTCTTTCCTTTTTTGACCTCTTCTACTCTACATTAATTCTCTCTAAAGGCCCAAGTATGTGTATTTCATGTGGCTTTCTCTGAGGCCTGATTTTCATGCACGCTTTCCCCTGTGTTTGTGATATGCTCAAGATGGGTTTTACAAAGAGGTTTACAGAACAGTGGCTATGTGTAATGCAGAAGGTTATATAAAAAAAAAAAAAAACCTCACATGCCAAAGAGAAAATAGAATAAGGTATTGTGGCATTAACATTCTTTTGCTAGCCAGAAATGGTGTTGTGCCAAGGAGACCCATTATTATTAAAAATCAGACAGTAGTAACAGGGGCACCACGGACTACAAGGTACCTGTCCCCCATGCTGATGTAACATAGGTTACTAAAGTAATCTACATGCTTGTCACTCTGGTTCAGGGAGATATCTTTCCATCTGGATCTTTCTTACTGCCTCATCCATCTCATGACTACTCTGCCCCCAAATGGAGGGAATGAGAAGGGTTAAGGAGGTGTCAGTCCGTGCAGTTGTGGATCCACACCACTGATCTAGCCTGGGATCAAATGATACAAGCACCTAAGTGTTTGGTGATTCTAGTCCGTCTACTTCCATAGGGAGAGGAAGGAAGCAGTTTGGGTGCCCAAGACCAGTTTTCAGGCTCAAGAGCCTCAATCTCAGACATGGTAGACAGCTCCCGGCTGACCTCAAGACTCACCCTGAGTTCAATAATGAAAGGCTGCAAGTTGAGGGACAAGTGACTTGGGAAGCCCCAAGGCATCTGGACCAAAGGAGATCAATATGGATGGGCTTTAGCAGAGAAAACTCCCACCATGTCTGCCATTCATTGGTATCACTTCTAGAGACTAAAGATCTAGAAGAAAAGCACTTGGCCTTGGCAAAATAGCAACTGTTGCATATCAGCAAAAGAGCAGCTCACTGAAGTTTGTTTTTCTTTCCCACATTCCTGTTCTTTGTTCTTCCCTGAGCAGTATTTTCAGGCCACCTCTTCCTTCTCAGAATCCCTCACTTCTGGGTCCTTCCCTGTTCTGAAATGACTGCTCCGCCAGTCTTGTTCCTATTCCCTCACATGTTGGTAGAATTACAGACTCCAGAGTGTTCAGAGACGGCCTAAGTGCCAAGCCCACCTTCCCACCATTAGCCTCATCTGATTATCTACAGAAAACTCTGCTACTGAAGCTAATTCACACTAAGGAGTAAATGCCTGATGATCCATCTTAGTGAATTAACCCTCCCAGCGACTGGCAGTTTTAGTGGTTACTGAAACAGTGACTCTTCAATACAGTAATCTCACTAGAGGTTGACAAATGAATCCTTAATCCTGTATTGTAAGTCTCTGGTTGGCTGGGCCATCATGGAGGGTAGAAGCAGCATTTTCCAGTTTGAGGCCAGAGGCTTTCCTTATGGCTTCAGATTACAGTAGCCCTCATTGCTCCCACACTGGGCTGGCCTTGAAGTGGCATTTCTAGAAGATAATGAACGCAAACTGACCAAACACACTCTCTTTTCCAGAAGAGGCTTGTTTCTGAATTAAAAATAGAACAAGAATTAAACACATTTGTGCAAATGGGGGTAGAGCCATTCTGTTAGGGCCTCTTTCACACTAGGACTCTCCCCGCTGCAATCAGAGTTCCAGCTTAACAAGCCACAGGTGTACACATGAGCAGTTGAAAATGTGATTGTAATGGGTGTGTTGACAGTTCAGTAGCCATAATCCATGCATCCCAAGGTGCACCTGTGCATCTGTCAGATCATTAGGCGCCGAGGGCTCTGCGCACCGCCCCCCCCCCACCTCCCCCATCAGTTGCTTTAGAGCCATCTCAACAGCTGAGAAGCTCCATCAAGGAACCAAGACAAGGGAACTGAGGCAACGGACTCATTAGGAGCCCAAGAGAAGATCGGGCACACCAGGAGGTATAGGAAGGAATAGTTGAGAGTACTTCTCAGCCTCCCTTCCCCGCCGCGCGCCCCCCGCCCGGGTGTTAGATGGGAGGGATGTCAAGCGGCACACTTCCCTGGCCCCCAGTGCTACCTGATTATTTAAAAGCTTTTTAGTGGCTTTCCTGTAGCATTTGGGTATTCAGTCATTGTAGCAGGGTGCGGCTGTACCCCGGCACATGAAATCCAAGCTCCTATCAAAGTCCCGTAACGAGCAGAGAAATTATTTCACGTGCAGTCTTTTAAACTCTCTAAACTCCATAAGTTTGGGGCAAGGAAGTGGGGAGAAGATGGTCAAAAGCAAACCATGCGGAATGGGTGTCTGCCCTCCTGACGAATGCCTCCCTCCCCCGCAGTAACCCCGAGTACAAGGACACACCCATGGATATCGCACAGCTCCCCCATCTGCCAGAGAAAACTTCAGAATCTTCGGAGACATCTGACTCTGAATCAGACTCTAAAGATACCTCAGGTATTACAGGTATTACTACTTCTCCATGTTCTGCAGTGACTGCTTGCCTATCCAAACATGAGGGGTGGGCAATGGCCAGACGGCAGAGCAACTGTTAAATTTCAGAGAGACATATGTCACATCAAGTTGATAGACTCTCTGTACACATAGGTATGTATATCAGTATACCACCACATACATATGTGCACACATGGATGTGTGTATACATATATGTATGTGGTATATATACACGCATATATATTGTATATATAAGCATATGTATGTGAAGGTATATATTTATACACATAAATTCACGCATCCCAATATGCCTGTATGCACGAAAACATACAGAGAGAGACTGATTTAGCAGTCACTCAATGTCAGCCCTCCACTGGCCACACAGAAGGAGTTGTGCCCTAATCCCATAGTAAGCTTTGGCCTCTTTACCTGAAGCAGAGGCAGTACGATCTCTGCTACCTATAAGACCGCCTGCAACTGCGAGCCCGAAATATTCACATGCTTCCCAAGCTGGGATTGAGCCTCCAAAGCAGGATAGTTAATGACATTGGTAAACGACTCTTTGGAAAGTACCCTGAGTAGCTCTTTGGAACACAAGAAAGTTAATTTAAAAATGTACCTTTCCTCCAACCCCCAACCCCAGCTCCACAGGCACACTTAGAGCCAAGGAGCACAGAACTTCACAGAATTTTACAGCTGCAAAGAAGCCTGAGCCTCTTCTAACCCACCGTCTTCCACGGAAATGAAGTAGTTACGTGATCTGCCCAAGTTCTAGTGCAGGCTGCATCCGAAATCATGACAGCACAGCTATAAAATCAGCATTGTCCCTAAATCTTCTGAGTTGTGTTACTGGGAAAATCTATTCTCCCTATAATGTGCCAGATGGCTAGGGTTCCCCACCACCCCCGCCCCCCCATCTTTAGGGCACCTGCTCTCCAGGCCTGTGAGCCCATATCCCTCTACTCCAGACAAAGCTTCAGGGAAGTGGAAGGAGGTGAAAAGCACAGAGGATCTTGATTGTTTTCCTATCCTAAACTGCATTCATTTGAAAGTTCTTTCCTAGGGCAGAAGTTCTGGAATAGACAGGCTCTGCTTCTTATTTACATAGTATTTAGCAGGAACAAAAAAAAAAAAAAAAGGACAAAAATCCCCTGCCCCGTGGAGCCTGTATTCTTGTTGGAGGAAGAGATCAAAGTAAATGAAAATAAGCACCATCTGATTCCCTGTATGGCTAAGTGCTATAGAGAAAAACAACTTTAGGAATAGGGAGCGTGGTCTTCAATAATGAACAAATATTCACCAACGGAAGGGGCCGACGTCCGTAGAAAGTCACCTTGCATACCATCATGTTTCTGTGTCACTGACATCTTATTCCAGGTTATTTACCCTGACTCCCTGAATATTTTTGCAGGACTTCTCAAATGTTAATGTGCTAAACAATCACCGGGGGATCTCGTTCAAATACAGAATCTGATTCAGCAGGCCTGGGTGGAAAGCTGGGATTCTGCATTTGAAAGAAGCATCCAGGTGATGCAGTGCCGCTGGTCTATGAACCACACTCTGAGTAAAGGCCCAGCTAATCGAGGCCCTCCAGAGAGAGAAAGCCCAGGCTTTTAGGTAGCAAAGGTGGTGGAACAGCTCAGGTGGGCCAACACACCTCCCCAGCCCTGCCCCCCACCTCCAGCACGCGCGACGCGGACGCTGCCCTGCTAATGTGGTGTCTTTTGTCTCTCCTCCCCCGCCGCCGCCACCTCCGGCCACTGGCCCCACGCAGAGGACAACGAGAACTCCAAGTCCGACGAGAAGGGTAATCAGTCCGAGAACAGCGAAGACCCGGAACCCGACCGGAAGAAGTCGGGCAACGCCTGCGACAACGACATGAACTGCAACGACGACGGCCACAGCTCCAGCAACCCGGACAGCCGCGACAGCGACGACAGCTTCGAGCACTCGGACTTTGAGAACCCCAAGGCGGGCGAGGACGGCTTCGGCGCACTGGGCCCCATGCAGATCAAGGTGGAGCGCTACGTGGAGAGCGAGTCGGACCTGCGGCTGCAGAACTGCGAGTCGCTCACGTCGGACAGCGCCAAGGACTCGGACAGCGCGGGCGAGGCGGGCGCGCAGGCCTCCAGCAAGCACCAGAAGCGCAAGAAGAGGCGGAAACGGCAGAAGGGCGGCAGCGCCAGCCGCCGGCGCCTGTCCAGCGCGTCGAGCCCCGGCGGCCTGGACGCCGGCCTGGTGGAGCCCCCGCGGCTGCTGTCCTCCCCCAACAGTGCCTCGGTGCTCAAGATCAAGACGGAGATCTCGGAACCCATCAACTTCGACAACGACAGCAGCATCTGGAACTACCCGCCCAACCGGGAGATCTCCAGGAACGAGTCCCCCTACAGCATGACCAAGCCCCCCAGCTCGGAGCACTTCCCGTCCCCGCAGGGCGGCGGGGGCGGCGGGGGCCTGCACGTGGCCATCCCCGACTCGGTCCTCACCCCGCCTGGCGCCGACGGCGCCGCCGCCGCCCGCAAGACTCAGTTCGGCGCCTCGGCCACTGCGGCCTTGGCCCCCGTCGCCTCCGACCCGCTGTCGCCCCCCCTCTCGGCGTCCCCACGGGACAAGCACCCAGGGGGCGGCGGTGGTGGCGGCGGCGGCGGCGGCGGCAGCGGGAGCGGCCCCAGCGCGTCCAACTCCTTGCTGTACACTGGGGACCTGGAGGCGCTGCAGAGGTTGCAGGCGGGCAACGTCGTGCTCCCGCTGGTGCACAGGGTGACGGGGACCCTGGCCGCCACGAGCACGGCCGCGCAGAGGGTCTACACCACCGGCACCATCCGCTACGCGCCCGCAGAGGTGACCCTGGCCATGCAGGGCAACCTGCTGCCCAACGCGCACGCTGTTAACTTCGTGGACGTTAACAGCCCCGGCTTCGGCCTCGACCCCAAGACGCCCATGGAGATGCTCTACCACCACGTGCACCGGCTCAACATGTCGGGACCGTTCGGCGGCGCCGTGAGCGCCGCCAGCCTGACGCAGATGCCCGCCGGCAACGTGTTCACCACGGCCGAGGGACTCTTCTCCACGCTGCCCTTCCCCGTCTACAGCAACGGCATCCACGCGGCACAGACTCTGGAGCGCAAGGAGGACTGAGGCGCCGCCCAGCGCGGGCCAGGGCTCCGCCCGGAGGCATCGTCGATCGGCGTTTTCGTTTAGACCTTTTAATTCTAGCACTTTGAATTCAAGCAGGTCAGCGTCCTCTCTCACCACGACGGCCCCCATTCCACCCCCTCTTTCTTTAACTTGACTTATTCTTTCCTGTAAAGATATGTTTATTTTTCGCCTTCCGAGAGTCAGATGACCAGTTGCCTGCCATTTTGTCTCCTTCTAAGATGTGTGTTGGGTTGTTTTGCTTTCCTTTTGCATCTTTATTAAGATGTCTTTAATGTTGTATATGCCTCTGCCATAGAATACTCAGTCTTGTGGTCAAGAGATTTCTCAAGTGACAACCATTGGGTTTTTCTTCCTAAAGATCTTGATATGATCAAGATTGAAAGAGACAAGCATAAACAATGTGCCCTGTTTGACTAAGTCAAATGAAATGGGGTGGTTTTTTGTTTTGGTTCCTAATTCCTTTAAAGATAGGGGGGATAGTATTTTAGAATTTTATGCAGAATTTAATTCTCTTTTTATGGTTAAGATTTTAAGATTTTCTTACTTGCACATAAAAATAATTTGGGTTCTTAAACTTAATTTCTGGCCTGTGACTAGAATGTTTTAAAAAAAAAAAGTTGGACTAAATGTTAATTACTGAAACATTAACTTAATTTCTAAAACCATGGTGCTATCATTTATTAATCTGTAATGTCTTCATACAAAATGCAGCTCCTGGGCTGGGTTTTGGGGAAAAAAAAATAATAATAATAACGTGTTCTGTCCTGGTCTGGAGTCCCGCTGCTGCAGTCTCCTTGGTTAGTTAAGACAAAGCCCTCATTAACGTTTGCTGCAGGACTTAAAATTTTTTACCTCCCAACTAACAAACATAGCCTCACATTAAATTTAATGGGTCAGTAAAGCCCTTTTTAAAGGGGCTTTTGGAAAACTCAATCAAACTGATTTGAGGAGCCGTTTGGGTACATACTGCCTTTTGTTGGTCTGGGTTTTTGTTTTGCTTTTTGTTTTTTTCCCTTTTCTCAGTCTAACTGAGTCTAATTTTTGCAACTTCAGTAACACTTCAGAGTAAAAGAAGGAAAGGATATTTAACATGTCTTTGTTTTTGTTTTGTTTTTTTTTTTTTATCATTTCTTGCTAAAAAAAAAAAGGTTGCATTTTTAGGGGACTGATTTGATTTCATGAAATTTTTTTCCCCTTTGGTTCTCTTGTTTCTAGGTTGAAACCGGTAAGGTTTAAAACTAAAGAATGGGTTAATAAGCTTCAAACATAACTGCAACTGAAAACCGCACATTAAGTACTAAAAAGAAAAAAAGAAAAAAAAAGGAAAAAAAGAAAAGAAAAAGAAAAAAAATATCCTATTTTGTCTTTGTTGCCAGAAATCAGTGTAGTGTCAAACACTCCAAATGACTGTCGAGTATAAATTCTTCTTCCACTCCATTTTTGGCAGCTGTTTGTTAAGGCATCTAATAACAGATGTGAGAACTGTAACGTGTGCAATGTGTACGTGTCCTTGGCTGTCAGTCCCATTGCAATTTCAATGTGTGTTTCTATATGCAGTATATACTAAGCTAACGTAGTTGTTTTGTCCTTTGTCTTCTCTGTGCTCTATCTCTAGTCCGGAGTGGTACAGTCCCATTCCTGCAGTCCTAGTGAATCAGTGATTCTTGGGGGTTAGTGATTTTTGTGTGGTGGCCTTCCTCTGTAATGTCACCCTATGCTGCTTCTACTGTCTGTGAATCTTCCGTTTCACTTTTTGAAATTCCTGCTGTTGCTTTGCTGGTGTATATTCTCCCAACCTTTCCTTTCTTTTCCTCCCTCTCTTGTCTCCCCCTGCTCCCTCCCCCATCTCTCCTTTCCCCGCCTTCTCCAAAATCTTTTTCATTCTCAGAGATAAAAAGACTCTTAACTAGCTCAAGGTTAATGGAGCCATTTTTTCCCACAATGGAGTTCTGGGTATGACTTTTTTCTTCTGGAGTGCAACGCAAAGCACTGAAGAATAATGCTCAGATATATTAAATAAATTGATGCCATATAGCCTCAGTTGTTAACATTCCCAGAGTCCCTTGTGCTCTACCTATATAAGCAATGGGTGCTTTTCTTTGGTTTCCTTCCAGGTTGGCTGATGGAGCAATACATAAAGCAATTACCAGTGAGACAGAAAATTATTTCAAAGGTCAACCAACATTTTTTTTAAAACAACAGGGGAGGGGATAACGGAATATAGACTTGTCATATATATTTGTTTATGTGTGCAATGCTAATAGAGTAATTCGGCTGTCCTTTGAATATCACTGTGTTGAGTGGTTTCCTCTAGGACCTTTGTGATTCCATGAGTTGGGCCCACATCACTGTGGAATAATAACTAAAAGAAGTGAAATGCCACAAATTTTAATAGGGACGTTACTTGAAGGATTTAAGTAGGTTTAGAAGGTGAAGAAAGCCAGTCATGATATTTAAAGATTAATTTTGGAAGCTCTACTCTAGCTATCGAACAATCAAAGGAATGCACCTATCAGCTACAAAGAACAGCTAGACAGCTGTTTTGTTTTTTTTTTTTCCTTTTATAAATGTTTCTGTGTTGTGTCAAAATGATTTCTGGTGATTTAAACTAACAGATAATCACAGCTGCTGTCTAAATCCATAGTGTTTAAAATTACAAAATGAAAAAAAAAAACACTTCATTACCTGTGAAGACTGTGTCTGTGTTTTTAACTATTTCTTGTACAAATATATGAAAACTTTTATGAGGAGACTGGTGCCAAGTAGCTGAATAATGGGGAAAGGGATATTCTGTTCGTAAAAATCTTAGCAGTGTTACCAACTCTACAATATATATGAAAAGAAAAATTAAAACATTACAAAGCGACAGCTATGGTACATTTGTTTTGTGTGAAGCTAACCGGACCTAACTTCCTGAGTGCCTGGCTTATTTTGAAACATTTTTTTTCATTGACCATTGATAATGCTGCAAATCAGAAATGTACATACTTCATTTACAACAGGGTTCTTTTTATACTTTTGTAGATTCTCATACATGTCACATACATGGTTGTCTTTATGTAACTTAATTTTTTCATCCGCAGGTGCCATTTTCATAATAAACTTCTCTTGGATTTGTTACTATCTGGCATCATTTCTTTTACATGTAACCATCCTAACTAATGAATGCTGGTAGTATTTGTTTAAGCAGGTACCTTGGTCATTACTCTTGATTTTTTTTAAAAAAAATGATTAAAAAAAAGATACATCCATATTTTCGCTAGTTTTGGAAAAAAAAAAATGCATGGCTTGTGTAATGATGAGGTTGACAAGGCACAGATTAAGATGCTAATCCAAATACTACACCAAACTTGCAACCATCCTAAATTTTCAGCTACCCCAACTCATTGTCATACCGAGCATTATTATGCACATTATCAAAGCTGAACAACGGGCCTGCACATTAACCACTACAGCAAGTGTGCATTTTTTCTTGATTAATGCACAGTAAGTGATGACAGTTTCCATACATTAATCATTGAAAATGCACTCGATATTTTCATTTATTACGATCTATAATGTATAACCAACTGTTCCATTGTTTATATCTTCTCTTTATACTAAATCTGTATTTTCTTTCTCCAGACAAGCCGAGTTAAGTCACGATCGTGCTGTCCTATTGGTTAGGTCAGCGAGCAGCCTGCAGCCTGTCACGTTTGAAGGCAGGTCAGCTGGCTAACAAAAAAAAAGAAAGAAAAACTTCAACTTGCTCTCTCTCAAATAAGGATACAGATGGGTTGCATGTTAAATCCGTGCTCTACAGAAAATGATGAGAGATGATTGGCTTGAGCTGAAGCAAAAGGCGCTTTTGTCCCAAAGCCACCAACTACAGTAAATGTCACTCCCTAGTTTAAATCTTCAGTGACATTTGCCAATTTGAGGATCCTTTTTATTAATGGAGGCTTGCTTCAGACTGGCAGATGTGGGAATGTGGTTATGGTGGTGGGGCCCTAGATTTCTCTACTAGGCCTTTTATAGGTCCTTGAAATATGTAACACCTGGAAATAGGGAGAGGGTAATTGAGAACACTGAATTGGGTTCTCCCAACACTTTTCCAAAGTTTATCTTTCACTTTTGCTCTGGAGAGTCAGCAAGACTGAGAAGTCAAAACACTGAGGAAGCTAGAAACTCAATCCTGAACAGAGCGCGAGCTGAAATCACCTTACTGGAGGTATTTGGTCTGGTAGGTGCCGATGAGGCCGGCTCCTACGGGTAGCCTCCAGAACTTTGTATAGGGGAGGGTCTGCCGAGGCAGAGGGCAAATGGATGAGTGTGGTACTAGGGCTGACCCTCTGTCAGCTGATGGTCGTGTTGGTTGGCCCTAACTCTGTATTGCTGGACACTGCTTCAGCCCCGTGGTCTGCAGGTGGTGGCAAGGAGAGTTGAAAAGCAGCAGCCAGACAGGGACAGATGAAGTGAAATTCTCACTGCATCTCAAGCTTCTGCAGAAGTGGTAGAAGTCCAGGATTCTCCCCCAGGCTCAAGCCTCCCTTAGTACCAGCAAGTTCCCCGTCCTTTATTTGTACCCATCAATGCTAAATTATGTCACTAATGAAATAAAAAAACATCTCTTGGCCAAAAAGAGAACAAGCAAGCTCTGGACTCAGACCCACTGACAGCCAGGAGCCCCGCCATGTCCCCAGCACCAGGCCAGCAGCCAAGCCAGGGCCCCGAGCCCCAGAGGCACAGGACCTCTCCCCACCCAGGCCAGCAGCAAGTCAGTGTGTCAAGGCCGCAGATTGCAGGTCATGGACAGAACAGGGATCTCTAGCCAGCCCTCCGGACCTTTCCTCTTCTCCTTCCCAGCCAATACTGATATTGTTTATTTTGCAATAAGGAACAAGAAAAAGAAAAAGAACTTCAAATAAAGGCAGCAGGTGGGACAAGAGGGAAGATTTGCATCAGTTGAGCATAAAGAAATGGATTTTAGCCCTTGTGGACTGTAATTCTTCCCCATCTTTGCCTATTCCTAGACAAAGCCTGTTTACATTGAACATGCTTCCAACAATTTGAAGTCAACCTGGCCTCAGCATTGCATTGAAGGTAAGAGATAATGTATATTGTCAAGCCCAGAAGATAGTCTGTTCAGGCTAAAAGACTTATTATCCAGGTTCAAAAAGTAGGAAGACTAGAGGACTTAGGAGAGCAAGAAAAATACCTTTGCCAATAGTTCATATCATATAGCAACACAACACTAGCCTCCTTCTTGGGCTTAATTCCCAAAGAATGACAACAACTAGTAGGCTTAAGAAACAACTCTGGTATGCTAAGGTAAGTGATCACCCTTAGATGCTCCTGCTTTCATATATCTCCTAGTAAATCATTATGAAGAAGAGGGGCTAACCTGGTAAACCACCCCCACCTCCCGGGAAGCACAAACCATGCCTCGTTCATCTTCATGTCCCCCCTTAGTGCCTAGCTCAGTGATTCACAGACAGCCTTTGTTCAGTAAAGGTCTTCAGAATACCGATGGCTAGGAAGGAAGGAAGGAAGGAAAGAAGGGAGGAAGGAAAGAAGGGAGGAAGGAAAGAAGGGAGGGAGGGAGGGAGGGGGGGAGGAAATGAAACATAACTTGTCAAGAGGCAGATTCCACTAGAAATGTGGTATGGCAGGATAGCTTGAGTTTCTATGCATTTCCTAAAAAGGAATGGCAAAATGGATAAGGCAGCAAGTTCATTTATTCCTGCCTTCCTGGATAGTCCATACAGCTGGCACAGAGTCGGCCATTGATAAATGTTGGCTGGAGGATGGGTGTGTGTGTGTGTGTGTGTAACACAATGTACTCTATATACAGCAATAAATTAGGTAAAACAAATGAAGAAGAAGAAAGAGCCCAATCAGTCGGTAACTTAGTAAACTTTGACATCATCTACCATAAACAGCTAAGTAAATGGATCTAAGTTCCTCGAGAAGGTACCATTTAATAACATATCCACACTGATGAACATTGAGCTGTAAGCTCAGGAATCATCCAGAGGATCTCAGCAACTCTAGTGTAGAAATCACATCTCTTTAATTCTAGTGGTGAAGGTCTTTCTAGCCCACTATTGGATAGTTGTAACTTTTAGAGGATGTTGAGCTGAAATCTTACCTCTGGAGTTAGATGGAGTCTTTTTCTGAGTGACCTTCAAAGAGGTGAATATGGCTGTCAGGGTCTGATAACTCTCTAGGCTGTCACCTGTTCTTCCAGTTTTTCCTCCAGTGCCACTGTGGCAGATGCGTTCACTAGCCTGGTCACTCTCATCTGGGTGTACCAGAATTTGTCAAGGCCCTGGCATTGCTTTCCTATCGCTTTCCTGGGTTGTTGTTTTTTTACCACAAATTGTGGCTTGAAACAGAAATTTGTTCTCTCACAGCTCTGCAGGATATAAGCCTGAATTCAGGGTGCCAGGATGGTCGGTTCTTTTTGGAATCCTCTGAGGGATAGTCTATTCCATGCTTTTCTCCTAGCTTCTCATGGTTACCAGCAATCCTTGGCACTCTTTGACTTATAGTTACATCATTCCAATTTCTGCCTCCATCATCATATGGCTGTCTGCCCCCTGTGTCTCTCTGTCTTCAAATGGCATTCTCCCCACTGTCCTCTTCCACGCTCTCCTCTTCCAGTCATACTGGATTAAGGGCCCACCCGTCTCCAGTATGACTGTATCTTAAGTAATTACATTTACAGCACTGTATTATGAGAAGAAAATGAATTTACTATCACATGGTGAGGTACCGAGGGCTACAACTTTAACTTTTTGGAGGACATAATTCAACCTATAATGGGTCCTTTTAAAAATATGGCACCTTGGACCAATCACAGAGCTCCAGATGTGATTTGGTTCCAACATGGAATAAAAGTCCCATTACATCTCTTGCTCAGGACTCTGGGCTCTTTTTTTTTTATTTTGAATTTTAGGGTATGTATTTTTTTTATCTTCTTATTTTTTTAAGTAGCCTCTACTCCCAATGTGGGTCTTGTGTTCTCGTCTTGAACCTCTAGTCCACAAGAACACCTTGGTCTTTTCACAAGTTTTCGTTAAGGTAGGTCTCCCACCTCCCTTATGTGTATAACCGTATAATGCTGCCATGTGCTTAGGTGAAAAGCAATTGAAGGAAAGAAGTTCACTAATTCATTAGGCATGGAAAGGGAGCAAAAGCCTGTCGCTGTGAAAACACTTCTCATTCTCATTGTACTTTACATGCCCTCTGAGATGGCTTCACCCAGCCCTGCTGGAGAGGTGAGTCCTGGCCCCAGTATCTAGGAAATCTTTATGGCACATAATACATCCATGACAAAGATTCCCAGCGGGCTGAGGAAGGAAAAAAAAACCACCATGAGAAGGAAATGGAAAAAATTGGAACAAGTACCACATCAGCCCTCTTATGGGGGCAGAATGGGGTTAGAGATGCTAAGACTTCTGATATGTATGAGTCAAATCACCCCTCAAAATTCAAGAAGGAATCATGAGGTGAAACTCATCAACTTTCTGAAAATGAATGGACCTCCTTTTGTCTCCTTTTGTCCCCTTTTATGGATCAAAATCAAAGGGATTAGTGTAAGATCGTCCTGTACTGTTCTGGGGACAAAACACAGTTGTTTTCATTCTTGTGTTCAACTCTCCCTTTTTGGCAGTCATGGAATACACCAAGAAAAATGACTCAGATAACGTTCCTATGCTGAAAGAATTTTTCTAGAAGAGTAAAATTAGTTTCAGTTTTTAAAATATATCCAAACTATTAAAGCTACTTAAAAAAAAATAGCAGAGGGTAAGGACATGGCTCTTCCTCATACTAAAGGAGTTCTCAGATTTATAGCAGAAGTGTCAGAAACAGGATGTAATATCCATGTGACCCCCCCACACCTCCCCCAAACAAAACCATTATACCCTTGATGAATTATTGACTTTAGAGTTTTATCTGTGCCATGAATAATCACAAACTTGGGAGTCTCAGGGCACAGTTCATAAACAAATAATTATATCACAATGATAATTTTTCAGGAATTACAACATCAATCACGGCCATGTTATTATCAAGTACATTTTCTGGGTGCCTCTATTCATCAAACCCTCCTCCCTCTCCACCCGTCCACACCACACAAGCAAAACTCATCACCAGATTGCCTCTTATTTACACATCACTCAAAGCAGGACAGAGCAGGCACACACAAAATGGGCCAACCCGGCGTTTATGAGAGATGAGTTTTCATTAAGAAAGTTTAAATTAAATGCATTGAGAAAGATGGAGACGGGGGGAGAGAATTAATTATTCCAGACTCCCCCAAAGAAGTGTCTCTGAAGAGTTCCTATTCAGGAGATAAAAACAGACAGAAGGGTTATTCTATTATTCCATTTCAGGCAATACTCATCAAGAAAAAGTAGCTCATGTCTGAAAGGCAAGCCAACAGCAGCAAAACAGTAACATGCCTCTCTCTTTTAAATAATGCTCACACAGGTACAGACAGGTTGGGCCTGTTGTACAGCTTCCTTCTTCAGGTGGAAGAGGCGAGTGAGGTGGGCACAGAACTTGGAAAGGGCGGCCATGCCTTATCCAAGTCTGTATACAAATCAGGGATACAGCTGCCCAGGATGTTTAGGTCTGATATAAACCACTTAGCTGTGACCGTAACACAAGGTTAACATTTCCAAACACAACAACAGTACAAAAAGCACTTCCAACTACTTTGCTTTGTTGTTAACATCACTTAAGGTCAGAGTGACTCAAAAGAAAAATAAATTCTTCTCACAATTCAAAAGAAAAATAAATGATTAGCAAAGCAGCAGAGAAAGTGCCCCCTTAAGATAAAAGGTCGTACATAATAGAGGGTCGTGTGTGAGTCCGTAATACAGTGGTGCTTGCCCTTAACTCCTTGTGCAAGAGAACTTTCTCATTGGTCTCTGTTTCCACCTGGCAAGCTATGCAGACAAAGCAATGTAATTTAAAATGACCAATAGGCAGATACCAGTCCAAGCATCTGAGACTTTCCAGTCCCCCAGGAACCGCTCACTCTTGAGAACAATCCTTGAGTATATATGGCTTGACCTTAGATCAGATTCTCCTGTCCTTGGCATCTAAATGTGTCTAAGGAAAGGTAGAGCTAGTGCCCAGCAGTGAGCGTCAGGAACAGGGATAGGCAACACTGTTGGTATAGATGAACTGGACCCAGTCTGATCTGCCCCAAACCCCACCACCCAAGGCAACCAGCAAAGCAGCTCAACGCTTCAAGGACCCTATGCCATTTCATCTACAACATCAGCTGCCCTTTCTACTGCTCTCATTTTAAAATCTTCCAGTTTCTTGGGGCGCCTGGGTGCCTCAGTCAGTGAAGCATCTGACTTCGGCTCGGGTCATGACTTCACAGGTTAGTGGGTTCGAGCCCTGCGATGGGCTCTGTGCAAACATCTCAGAGCCTGGAGCCTCCTTACAATTCTGTGTCTCCCTCTCTCTCTGCCCCTCCTCCGCTCATGCTCTGTCTCTCTCAAAAATAAATAAAAACATTAAAAAAAAATCTTCCCATTTCTTGAACATACCTGGACTATTGTTAAGTCACTCTGCCTCAAGACCAATCTTAATACATTAACTCATTAAAAGGAGAGGAAGTAGAATGGAAAAGAGATCCAACTCCTAGTCCATGGCCCTGTTCTAAACATCCCCTTCAAAACCTTTCTCCCATAGTAGGAAAAAGCAGGCCAAACCTCTCTCCCTTCCTCCCCCACATGAAGGCCCCAACTCTGGCGCTTGGTGCTCCCCTTTGCCAGCCCAGCCCCCTCCTTGCTCTGGGCCCTGTGCCTGCCTCTCACCCTCCTGCACCATAAGAACACCTTGGTGTTGGATCCATTTTTTTCCTGTGGGGCAATTTGACCTCTCTTGGCTATCTACCTCCTCCTTTCCACCCATCACCCCACTCAGCCTGCTGAGGCCCTCAAGCCAACCAATAAGCCTAAGGCTCTTTTGGGAAGTCTACCCTTTTTAGAAGGCTGGGGAGGGGCCGACTGTAGATTCTTGACATTTTAATTTTCAGATCACATGGAGGGCCACCCCTCTGGTAGAGGGAAGCTGGGCAATGGGGAGAGAAGAGGAAGCAATAGGAAGCTCACATAGGCTCTAAGGTCATCACCCACTCCCGGGCAAGCAATAACCATATTTGCTGGCCAAGCGTTCCCAGCGTAAGCACTTTTTTTGGTTCATAATGATTCACCCAGGAGGTCTCAGTCCCAGGCACCTAGAAGTCACAAACCTCAGCAGACACCTCTATTCTGAAATCACATGGAAGAATACAAGACGTAGCCATCCAAAGGACTTTTTTCCCAAAATACCAATCTAACTGCTCTTTCCTCAATAGCATTTTCCAGGATGAGGACATTAGCAATCATTTTTCATTTTTTAACATTTGGAACAAATGAGAAGGAAGCTCAGATTTATTTCTTTAGTATTTACACCTTCCTTCCCTACATGCTACTCTGGATATTTACATAGAGTGCCAAAGTTAGAGACATTTTCCCGACATTGATTAATCTATAATTCTTTGAAGTAAGGAAGCATTATTATCTCCACTTTACAGATGTGGAAACTAAGACACAGAGGTTAATGATGCCCAGAGGTCAAACATGCAGTCAATTGCGAAAGTGGGTTTTAAACAGAAGCTCCCGTTTCTGCTCCTTACGCTTAATTCGAGTTTGTTCTTAGCTCATCTGCCCTATTCACATCATAGCTGTCTCCTATGTCTGGCCAGCTCTAATTTTGCCTTAGAGCCCTTAAAATGCCTCTCAAAAGACCAAGGCTTTCCTTGCTTCTGTCAGCATTTAGCCTCTTCGAATGTATGCCTTTGCTCATAAATAAATGACAATTCCTTTCTGGAGTGTTCTGCAATGGTTTTGCATTGCTAAATAGTACTATTATTTTCTTAATTGTTTACAATAAATATAAGCCCTGTAGTTCTGTCTAAACCTAGAAGCTCACATTCTGCATCATTTTTGGGGAGTTGCCCCACCATTAATTTAGTGAGAATCTATCCAAACCAAGCCAGGAATATAAAAATGCATAAAAGATTACCCTCTGCCCTTAAGTTGTTCACCAAGTACAGAGGGAGACAAATGTAAAAGTTAATCATTACAACATTATGACAAAGTCATGTGGCAGACACAGAGACAGGTGTTAGGGGTACACTGAGTCATGGCAAGGAATTCAGGCTATGAGGGCAGAGAAGCCTCCCAGAAGGAGATGATGCTTATGGCAAGTCTTGAAAGACAAGTTGGAGTTAATCATGGGTGCTAGAGGAAGAGGGGGAGGTTCCTGGAAAGCATCATCACTATCATGGCGTCAAGATAAAGCTTGCAAATAATTCAACATACTGGAGTATGGCCACATCTAGGAATGTGTGTAGATATGGAAATAGGTCAGCTGACGATTTCATGAGATGGATTTAGCCCCAGTTTTGCTAAGCTATCCCCATCCCCTTATGCAGGGCTGTATCCTCCCAATGGAAGGATACCTTGTTTTCATATAAAGACATGTTCCACTCTCTAAGCCCTCCTGCATCTGCTAGGCTGCACATGCCTGGGGAAATGGGGGAGGGGCAACTATTTTTTTGGGGGGGGTCCTACAAAAAAGCCATGTAGACAAGCAGCAGCCCAACTAGGGAGCTACCCTGAATGTTACGGTGAGGAGTTTGAATGGCATCCTATAGGCAACAGGAAGTTTAAAGGGTTTTATTCAGAGAAGTAACATAATAGAGTTTTTGTACTGGAAAGGTCACTCTGATGGCAGCTTCAAGGACAGCCAGGATTAAATAGAAGCAGTTAGGAAGTGGTTGTAGCAATATCCCATGTGATAAAGGATGAGGGCCTGGGTGAGGGCAGGGGTGAGGGTAGAGGCAAGGGGGTGGATCTGAGAGCCTGAAAGAAGAGGTTTGGGTGATTGGTTAGATATGGAGAGAAATGATGGAAAGAAAGGAGTGAGACATGACTCCCAGATTTCTGGCTTGGGGATATGGCTGCTATTTACCAAGACGGAGAATATGGGAGAAAGGAAAGGCTTCAGAGAAAAACAAACAAGTAAGGGGAGTTGAAGAACTCCATTTTAGATGTGGTAAGTTTTCAGTGCTTACAGGGAATCCTGGCAGAAATGTTCAGTGAGCAATTGGAAAACAGTTCTAGATCTCTAGAGAGAAGTCTGGGGTTTTTTTGTTGTTTTTTAGTGTTTATTTTTTAGAGAGACTGAGATAGCTCAAGTAGGGGAAGGGCCGAGAGAGAGGGAGACAGAAGATCTGAAGCAGACTCTGTGCTGACAACAGAAAGCCTGATGCGGGGTTCGAACTCACAAACCATAAGATCATGAGCTGAGCCCAAGTCAGATATTTAACTGACTGAGCCACCCAGGCGCTCTGAGAAATCTGTCCTAAAATACATCAGAGACATCAGCACTTAGACAGTAGGGGCAGCCATCGGTCCAGGGGCCACTGCATACGAAAACAGATAGAAGATGAACAAAGGGCCAAGAACGGAGTGCTGGGTGGTGTCAAAGGAATAGTGAGAGGATTATGAACTGTAGCAGGATTGTCGCACAGAGAGACGGGACACCAAGGCTCTTCTTTCCAGGAAGCAGCTTTTTTCATGCTGGCATGGGCTCTGGGCTAAGACCCCAAAAAGGCTGAGCCCCAAGCACAGCGGGATATAGCCTTTAATGCAAGTTCTACTTCTTTGTCTCCCATATATGGTGACACATATAGTCTGATTGGATACAGTCCAAGTTACAGAGCTGTGTCAGAGTTATACACAGGTGTATGCTAGTTCATTGGGCCACGTCGCCTTCCTTTGTTCTGAGGAGGCCTCCACCACGTTCCTTAAGGAGGGGCTCTACCACAGAACCCCTGACAGAAACTGGAAAAGGAAGAGGCCAGAAGGGTCAAGGGACGCGTGTCACAGCAATCAGGGAAGAAAATGGTTTCAAGAAGGCCAGAAGAATCAACATTACCAAATGCTGCATAAAAGTTAGGTAAAGACTCAAGTGCCAAACCGTTCTGGCAAAAACAATGACAGCAAGTGATGGCTATCCTTTCCAGAAACTGACGTGAAGGAAATGACAAAAGAAAGGCTGCATTCCAGGGAACAGCCTTATATTGGACACTGATCGGTGTGGTCTTCCTTCAAAAACCTGTAATTCCTTCACCATTCCTATCAAATGGGTACTGAACAAGCGGACTTGAGGCAAAGTCTTACCCTTGTGGAATCTACCCTGTCCCCTTCTTCCTGTGCGCGTCACATGGATTTACCCTACAGCCTGGGCTCTGGAACAAACACTGCAGTCATACAAGACATGGCGTGCACGAAGATCAGACAGACTGGATGCTGATCAAGGAAGTATCAAGGACTTCCTGCGCTCGTACTGCCATTTCTCCCCAGAGAGATCCGTTGACTTTGTTTGGCATGGCCCGACAATCCACAGTGGTTCTTGTGTGGTAGTCTTTACCTTTTTCCAAGAAAGAGAAAGTAATGGACAGACAATGGAGGCTTTATTCCATACAGAAAGAGTGAGTTTGTTCCCAAACTGCAGGAGTCTGGAGTTGAGTCAGATGGAATCATCATCCCTGGTTAACCACTATAGCTACATACCAATGTAACAAACACTGTCATTTAACCACTCAATATCCATTCTCCTTTTTCTCTTTGATCACAGAGCCCAAAACTTCAGCACAGTGCTGCCCAGAATACAATATTGTATTTCTCAACCTCCCTCGCAGCTAGATCCAGCAACATGACAAAACTGGCTGGTGAGATCCGAGCAAGGATGACAACTGCGAGGCAACCTTATATTCTACAACGGCATCTTTCTGTTTCAGTCTTTCCTCTTTATTCTAGACTGTAACTCAGCATAGTAACTGGAGGTCCAGCAGCTATACTGGATCATGAAATGACCTTAAAGAGGGAAGGCATGGACTAGGTTAAAGGAGAACTTAGTTCTTTGAGAACCATACCATGCCAGCCATGGACTATCTGAGCATCTTTTAGATGAAACTGAATCATCTATCTTGTTTAAACCATGTTATTGGGTAGGGAGAGCCTCTTGTGCTACTGAATTCAACTCCTAACTGATGAACTGGCTGGTCATCACTAAAGAAAGTTCCCTAGCTCTTTCCTAAAGACCCTCTCTTTGGACCTGCACTGCTCCTTGCACATTCCGGCACAAGGATGGGAAAGCACAAGAAATAATATGTAAGAAAAGCTAGAAGTTTTAATATTGTAGGGGGATGGAATAAGGTCCTTTAAACCTTTAGCCAACAGTTGACAAGTGAGGATTCCAGGTAACTCCGTGTATCCAGACACAGAAAGAATCCCACTGGTAAGGCAGAGTACTTCACAGTCAAAAAGAAAACCAATCCTGGCTGCACAGATAATACATGGAAATTCTATACACCATTTGTTGCAAGGTGGTGTCTTCTGTGAAACCACTTACCTCAGAAGCATCGTCTGAATTGTTCTTCAATACCAAACATGGTCACAGCTCAGAGAAAAAGTCAAAAGGCCTCAATAGTCAACAACTCAGAGAACAAATCAAGAGCTTCCCCAAATGAACTTTCACTATCAGATTTATGTGTGAAGGTTAATGGCAACACCGTTGCCGGGCATAGATGGAATTCGGGAAACTTCTTCGGAAGGTGGACTAGTAACGAGAACCCAAAGTGACATTACTAAGCAGTCACCAGTTATCTGGAGACATGGCACACCCCCCAGCTGGGTGCTTTGAACATTCACATTAGTGAGCAACTGGAAACCTGAGAACAACTGCAAAGAAAACATCAACTCATCACAAGAAGAGAATCACAGTTACCATCTGCATATGCCAGGCACGATGGTCAATTCTTGACTGCCATTCTCTGTTGCAACCTCATGACCCAATAACGGTAGGTGCTATTGTTATCTCTGTCTTACAGTTTAAGAAGCTGAGATTTAGAGAAGTTAGGGGACTCATTCAGAGTCTCGTAACTATTAAGTGGTGGAACCAGGATAATAACCCAGGTCTCCCAAAGCTTGATTTTTGTTTAACCGTTTTGTTACGGGCTGTTTTCTCCCCCTTGGTGTGGAAGAGGCTTCGGAGGAGGAAATTGTTCCTGAAGGCCATAGCACCTATTTTTTTTTTCTTTTAAATACATTGTGAAACAGAGATTTTAAGACCAAACTTAAAAAGTTACTGGAAAACAAACAAGTTTTTTGAGATGCCTGGGTGGCTCAGGCAGTTAAGCATCTGACTTCAGCTCAGGTCATGATCTCGCTGTCCGTGAGTTCTAGGCCCGCATTGGGCTCTGTGCCGACAACTCAGAGCCTGGAGCCTGCTTCAGATTCTGTGTCTCCCTCTCTCTCTGCCCCTCCCCTGCTCACACTCTCTCTTTTTCTCTCTCACAAATAAATAAACACTAAGAAGTTTTTTTAGAAAACTTTCTTGGAGCGCCTGGGTGGCTCAGTTGGTTAAGCATCCAACTTTGGCCCAGGTCATAATCTCGTGGTTTGTGAGTTGGAGCCCCACGTCGGACTCTGTGCTGACAGCTCAGAGCCTGGAGCCTGCTTCGGATTCTGTGTCTCCCCTTCTCTCTGCCCCTCCCCTGCTCACGCTCTGTGTCTCTCTGTCTCTCAATAATTAATAAATAAATAAATAAATAAATAAATAAATAAAGTTTTTTTAAAAATTAAAAAAAAAACTTTCTTGATAATGATGTTTGATTCACCAGAAATAAAAAAAAGAAGAAGTTGACATTTGTTTTCCCCCATAACACAATGTAAACTTTTATAAAGCCAAAAATTTCAAAATTACAAACTCACATCTATAATTATGCTGGAAGATTTAAACATACCTCTCTCAGAAATTAGTAGAACAAGGAGGAAGAAAAAAATAATCTGAACATGATGTATAAATTTGACCTAATGTGCATATATAGAACAGAGCATTCAGTAATATTGAACCTTTCAAATTCACCATAGAATACTTATAAAGCTGACCAAATGCTGGATTTTAGCAAGCCTCAACAATGTCTAAGGATTAAAATGTTCAGTATGTTGTCTTGACCCGGTTGCCTAATGGATAAGGCATTGGCCTCCTAAAATGTTCAGTATGTTGTCTCATCATAATGAAATGAGGCAAGAAATAAGTAACAAAAAATAACTAGAAAACGACCATATGTTTAGAAATTACGAAAAACTCATGAAGAAGGCATCATAATGGAAACAAAACTGATCAATAATGAAAATACTATATATCAAAACCCATAGGATTCAGCTAACCATTACTTACAGGGAAATATATAACCCTATAAACGTGTATTCGAAAGGAAAAATAATTGAAAATGAATGTTAAGCATCCATATCAAGAAGCTAAGGAAACCATCAACAAAGTGAAAAGGCAACCTACTGAATGGGAGAAAATGTTTGCAACTCATATATCTGATAAGGGGTTAATGTCCAAAATATATAAAGAACTCATAGAACTCAGTACCAAAAATAATAATAATCCAATTTAAATGAGCAGAGGATTTGAATGGACATTTTCCCAATCTTCCCAAAGAAGACATACAGTTGGCCAACATATACATGAAAATGTGTTCAACATCACTAATTGACAGGGAAATACAAAATCAAATCACGATGAGACATCACCTCACACCCCTTAGAATGCCTATTATAAAAAAGACAAGAAATAGTAAGCCCTAGAAAGGATGAGAAAATAGAACACTTGTGCATGGTTGGTGGGAATGTAAATGGGTGCAGCCACTATAGAAAACACTATGGTGGCTCCTCAAAAAATTAAAAATATGATCCAGCAATTCCACTTCTGAGAACTTATCCAAAGAAAACAAAAACATTAACTCGCTAAGATATCTGCACCCCGTGTTCATTGCAGCATTATTTACAATAGCCAAGATATGAAAACAACCCGTGTCCGTCAACAGATGAATAAAATATGGGTACACATACAGTGGAATATTATTCAGCCTTAAAAGAGAAGATCCTGCCATTTGCTACAACATGGATGAAATTTGAGGGTATTATGCCAAGTGAAATAAGTCAGAGAAAAACAAATACCGTATGATCTAACTTATAGGTGGAATCTTTAAAACACAGAGGTCATAGAAATACAGAACAGAGATTGGTGACTGCCAGAGACTGGGGCAGAAGTGTGGGCCTGGGGGGGGACAGCTGAACGTGATCAAAAGGCACAAACTTTCAGCTGTAAGATAAAGAAATTCTGAGGAGGTAAGGTACAGCACGGCGACCATAGTGAACAAATACTACATTGTATATTTGAAAGTTGTTAAGTGAATAGATCTTAAAAGAGAGAAAAAAATTTCAAATATGTGAAGTGATGAATGTTAACTAAGTTTATTGTGGTTATCATTTCAGTATATACACACACACACACACACATCAAATAATTAGGTTGTATACCTCAACCTAATACAATGTTACATGTCAATTCTGTCACCATTAAATGGGATGCAGGTGTGGGGGGGGGGGGGGGCAGATATTCTAAATAAATCACCACAGAACAATACCCAGTATTGAGCTAAGACTCAGGAAACAGACTTCTGTAATAGTTCTCCTGTTCTGTGATCAGCTATAGGTCACTTCACCTCACTGGAATACAATGGTCTTAACTCCAAAGCGAGATGAATGTGGACAAGACAACTCCTAAAGCCCACAGAGGAAAAGTTCTCTTATCTCACCTCCACCTAGCAGACCACCTGGAATGCTGATATCTCACATTCCCGATGGCTGATCCCCGGGGCATGCTGTTTCCTTACCAGGCTGGATGCTGTGAGGTGATGGATGACAACTTCCTTTCTGAGAGTCAGTAGAGTTTAATCAAGCTCATTGTGCTTATTACAGAAACAATGTATTTTATTTCATTTTATATAAATATTCAAAGAGGGTGATGAAAAGAAAGAAAATGGTTGTTTCTAGGAGAATGACTTATATAAAGGTGATTTCACAAAGGAGAGTCACTATAAATTTTGATGTTGAGGACTATAAAACATTAAGGCGAAAAAGTAAAATTCTAGATGGATTCTGCCCTCAAATTATATCAGAGACCTCTTGAAATATGTACCTCTCTTGAAATAAACTAAAATTTGGACAATGATGATATGTTTTGGATGTCTTTTGGGTAAGAAAAATTATGCAGGACTATAATTGGTAGACTTGTACTAAATAAAAAAAAAAATTGGGGTGCCTGAATGGCTCAGTAGGTTAAGCATCGGACTTCAGCTCAGGTCATGATTTCACAGTTTGTGAGTTCAAGCACTGCATCGGGCTCTGTGCTGACAGGTCAGAGCCTGCAGCCTGCTTCGGATTCTGCTTCCCTCACTTTCTGCCTTTCTTTCGCTCACGCTCTGTTTCTCTCAGAAACAAAAATAAACATTAAAGAAAAAGAATTAAAGAAAAAATTTAAGCCTGGAATCTATATCAAAATGTAAAAACATCTAGATTTCTACAAATTTAATACAAAACGTTATAGGTACACATGCATTGGGTTTTCTGGTTTTGTTATTGTTTTTTTGTTGTTTTTTGAAGTAAGTTCCATGCTTCCTCCAACTTTTTGACTCAACTATTGGTCTTGCCTTTTTATTAGATAACAAACCTTCCTCCATAGTTTGTAACTGAGACCCTCTTTATTCAAAATAAACACAGTCATTAAGTTGTTTCGGTTAAGGCCCCAGCGTCAATAAAGTCTCCCTCCCAGCCTTGTTAAATGGTCCAAATGTGATCTCTACCACCTTTGCTTCTGTGCTTTTTATCACATAATCTGGCTTTTCAAAAGAACTGGTCAATCTGAAATAAGCAAGGCCACAAGAACAGGTATTTGAAATGCCTGGGCAATCGACAGCTTCACCCTTGGGTCCTCTCAGAACATCCCTGCCCCCATACTATCTCCATTGTTTCACAAAATAACCTTTTGCTTCCACTAACAGGGCTCAGTACCATTAAGCTGGGCAGGAAATTAGTCGAAAGAGCATTATACTTCAAATGAGGAGACATAGGTCTACAACATTAAAATGACCTTTCTAAGCGACCTTTGCAAGATTATTTCAAGAAACTGTCCTGGTTTCCCCACGCTACTCTTCTTGTTTCAAAACAACTGAGTCAAGTCAAATGAGATCCAAAAATGGTTTTCCATAAATTTTCTTCAGCAGTATTTAAATTTTCCTTTGGTCTTAGCACATTTTAATACAGATGAATCAACCAAATAGGTAACTGTGTTCAATGTAGAAATAAACAGACAGGGGTAGAAGATGGAAACAGAGTCAGTCATCCAAGAGAAGGCTGACTCACTCTTGTCAATGTCAAGGAGAGCCCAGACCCCAAAACACTGACTGATAGTAACTAAAATGCACAGAAGACCTGAGGAAGGCAGCAAGCTGGCAATATATTAATTTAAAGTGAGAAATAGAATTGTCACCCAGATTGCAATTATTCAGGTTGGCATAACAATCTCCTTTTCTCCCTATAGTCAGGCAAAACCAAATGGTAATCAGAAGCCACTCATTACCATGAGAAATCACTGTGAAAGACTCAGAAATATTTAAAATTTGTGTATTTTCTTCATTCCCTCTTTCTACATGAGCAGACCTTCTCTAGAACCAGAAAACTGCCTGAGGACATGCAGTCTGGAATGGGGGAGTCAGAGGAAGCTCATGTTTTAACATCAGGCTCACCATAGGGACATTCTTGTCTTCGGGACTGGAATTTCTGGAAGTCTGATTACTTGTAAATTCTCCCGTACCTAGGGACAGAGCTGGCATGGGATAAAAGAAAAGGAATCCTCGATGATTCTCTTTCTTCTGTGCTTCCCACAGCTGACCAAGCCCTCTGCTTTCGACACCCTGCTTCTGTAAATCTGTTAGTACATTTATATGTGCACGTATTACCATCTTGCAAGCCTGGACACCAATCTACCTCCTGTAGGTGACTCTACACCTCTCTCCTCAACCCCATCTGCACGGCCCTTGCAAGTGTAACTCTACTGCCCTCACTTCTTAGTTCTAGGAGACGTTCTATGGCCAGGACGCCTGGGTGGCTCAGTCAGTTAAGCATCCAACTTCAGCTCAGATCATGATCTTGCCGTTCCTAAGTTGAAGCCCCGCATCAGGCTCTGTGTTGAGAGTTCAGAGCCTGGAACCTGCTTCTGATTCTGTCTCCCTCTCTCTCTGCCCCTCACCTGCTCACACTCTGTCTCTCTCTCAAGAATAAACATTAAAAGAAAAAAAATTAGGAGAGGTACCATAGCCTCTGAGAACCAGCCACCTTGACAAAGGACACAAATCTTACAAAGGACACAAATCTGTCTGAAATAAAGGCTCAAGAATGATTTCTGGTTTGATTGTGATGTTCCTCAATCTTTACTAATTGTGTCAGTTCTTCCAGATAAACAAATCTGGATGTTTTGAAATAAAATTCCTTAATTTATCAAACAAAAAGAGGGCTTTCCCATTCATCAGAAATTGCTGTTTTTGTCAACACATTTTATTCCCACCTTCAAATGAACAATGTTCAATATTCATGTGTTGAAATCATTTTAAATGACTTACATTTTTGGCCTATAGATTCATATACCACCTCACTGTAACTCAGTTTGTCTTGTTAGCCCCTCCTCATCCTCAAGTTTCTTCAAATGAAACTCTATTTAAACCAAAGTAATAGTGAGCCATGTAAGATTACTGAAAAGTCACCTGGGGTCATGTTAAGATAGCAAATTAAGAGTCCTGACTGATTTTTTTTCCCCCTGATACTAACAGAATGAGAAAAAAGTACTAAAAAGCCAAAAAAATTTCATGACAGCAACCAAATTCAGAGGGTTATAATCTAACTTAATAAACTTCAACACAAGATACTTTGGAGCAAAGAAGAGACTCAACACAAATCCATTTCTGAACAATCCCTCATCCTCTCCCCTAAGAATTTAAACACTGATTTTAACTAAGTATTAAGAATTCTCACTAATACCTACAGATCTGGAGAAAGGTAAACGAAATAGTTATTATTATCTTTTTCCTCTCCTGACAGGAAATACTTCTAGGCAAAATGTACAAAATGGAGAAAATAACAGACAGAAAAGACCTGAGCGAAAGTGAGTGCTCCTGGCAACATACACTGTTGAAAAAATGTTAAACGCACCTCCAATGATGACTGGTGAACCCGGTAAAGAACACGTAACAGAATCTCAGAAGAGGGCCCAGATAATCTAACAAAGACAGCATTACCCTGAGATGAGCCTTGTCCCTTCACCCACCTCCCAATCTAAGGCAAAATAGTGCAATTTTCTATTACTAGAGAAAAGTCAAAACTCATCCTGTGGCTTAAAGGAAAACCAAACTGAATTGAGATATTGTGGGAAAAGAGTTAAAAAAATCATCCAAACTGTATCAGGACAAACAGAAAATCTAGACAAAGCTCCCAAACATGAGCAAGATGTGAAACAACAAAAATAAGTCAAAAGAAGCTAGTATGTAAACTATGCACATAAATACAGCAAAACCAACCCCCCAAAAAGTGCATTGTACCATAGAACAACTAAGTAAGGGGCTGCTGGGCTGGCCCAGTTGATAGAACACGCAACTCTTTTTTTTTTGTTTGTTTACTTTTGAGAGAGAGACAGAGTGCAGGCAGGGAAGTGGCAGACAGAGAGGGAGACACAGAATCCTAAGCAGGCTCCAGGCTCTGAGCTGTCAGCACAGAGCCTGACATGGGCCTCGAACCCACAAACTGCGAGATCATGACCTGAGCTAAAGTTGGACGCTTAACCGACTGAGCCACCCAGGCACCCTGAACAGGTAACTCTTGATCTTGGGGTTGTGAGCTCAAGTTCTACATGGATCTGAAGCTTAAAAAAATAAAATAAATAAAAGCACTGTTTTTGAGGTGCCGGGCTGGCTCAGTTGGAAGCTCATATGACTCTTGATCTTGGGGTCATGAGTTCAAGCCCCTACTTGGGTATAGAGATTACTAAAAATAATAAACCTAAAAAAAAAAAAAAGAATAACTAATAATTTTTAAAATCAAGAGTTCAAAGACAATATCATAACATATTAGGGTGAAAATGCAGACTGTAGTTCAAAAAAAACGAATTCAGAGCTGAAACAGCATTACCATAAAATCAATACAAAAAAACCAGAAGAAGCAAGGAATAGATTAAGTACTTCAAAGAATTCATTACTAACATAGGAATGACTAGATAGATAGGAATGACTAGATAGAAGCACCAATATGAAGAAAAGACAAATATAAAGAAATTATTAAAAAGCTAAGAGATATGGAAGAATAAAAAGACAATTCAACATAAGGATAATCAGGATTCCTAAAGCATGTCACTTCTCCCCCCAGGGAAACAGCAGATGTATTCAAAGATATAATACAAGAGAATTCTCCCACAGATCATGTTCTGGGAGTATGTGACACAGCAAGTTCAAAACTGAGACAAATCCTTGTTACATCACTTAACTTCAAGAATTAAAATTTTTTTTAAAAAGGAATTCTTCAGCATCCAGATAGCTGAATCAAAATTACCAAAAAAAGATAACTATCAGTTGGCTTCAAAGGTCAATCACAGAAACAATGGAGCAATGTCTACAGCATTCTGATGCCAAGAACCTTATTACTCAGAAATAATCAGCCAGGGGTGCCTGGGTGGTTCAGTCAGTTAAGCGTCTGACTCTTGATTTCAGCTCAGGTCATGATCCATGATCCCATGGTTTGTGACATTGACCCCCATGTCAGGCTTTGTGCTGACAGCATGGAGACTGCTTGGGATTCTCTGTCTCTCTCTCTGTCACTCTCTGTCTCTCTCTCTGCTCCTCCCATGCTCACGCTTTCTCTCAAAGTAAATAAATAAACTTTTAAAAAATAAAAAATATAAATAGATAGATAGAAAGAGAGAAAGAGAGAGAGAGGGAAAGAAAGAAAGAAAGAAAGAAAGAAAGAACGAACGAACAAAAGAACGAACCAGCCAGCACTTCATTTGGATGCAATGGGAAGATATCCTGACACAGGAAAGAACTCAAAGAACACTCAAGCCACTTCTTGGGAAAATTTGATGATCATGAAAAGCAATCATTAAGAGATTCAGCAAAATAATTAATTCAAGAATAATAAAGAAGTCATTAAGAAGGTCAAATGGTAAACACTGAATCCATTTCAATATTGATTCAATACCACCACAGAAATCGTGGGTACCAAAGATGAGGTGAATGTTGTCAACCCGGGTCATAAAAAAGGTAACACATCCAAAAAAAGTGAAAGTTGTGCAAGAGATGAAGAAGATGAGCATGCTCACGTCTTCCACTTTCAAAGGTATATATTGTCTATAACGGAATCGTAATCAAAAAGCTGACTCCGTACAACTGAATGTTTGCCTTGATTATTTCAACATTAGAGGGACTTTTTAGAATATTTTATCTCTTACAGGAGAAGAAAACATTTATTCGAACTTCAGTGTTTCCTTTGTTTTAACTGGATATTTTTTTTCTATTAAACTCAGTAAACTTGTACACACACCGCACATGCACATATATATACACCCACACACACACACATTATATATACACACCTATATACACACACACATTATACATGTATACACACACACATATACCTTTACATACAAACACACCCATTATACATGTACCTATATATACACACATACATTATAAATATATACCTATATTTATATATAAGGATTCCATTTTTTTAAGTTTTTTTAAAACATCTGGAAATTTTCAAGCAATCCCCAAAGTAAACTCCTATATACCCATCATCTAACATCACAGTTATTAACAATTTACCTGTTTTCTCTGAGAGAGACACACACGCCCCGGTTGTTTGCCTACTCTTAAAAATAGTAACACCTGTAGAATAGAATTGGAGGTAATTTAACTTTCATTTTTCTGTTTTCTGCCTTGTTGAATTCTTTGTAATAAACCTGTATTTTTTAAATAAAAATCATATCCTTTCTTTTTCCTAACTGCCTTTCTCCTACTTTCCAAAATAACTGGAAGCAAATAGGCCAAAAATTCACCAACAGCGAATGATTTTGAGTGGTGAAAATGAGAATAATTGTCCTCTCCTTTATTTTTTTATATTTCAAAAACAATAGTGAGATTATTTCGGAGACCAGTGAGAAGCTATACAACACACCCTAACTGATTTCCATAGACATTACCGTTCTCCTCAAAGGTCCTTTTCATTTTCAATATAAACCCTCAGGGTTCAAGTATCTTCCCTCGGTTTTAAACCGGGTGCATTTGTACTGCCTTATTTAAGCTTTAAAACAATGCTCAAAGGTCCATATTCTTGTTGTGCCAACTTCATAGATGAGGAAACTCAGTATAGAGAAATCAAGTACATTGTCCGAGGTCAATGCTTCAAACTCAGCTGGGAGAAAGGAACTCCAGAGATCCAGATTCACTCCTGCCCCCTTTCTCCTTGCCAGAGAAAAGGCCTAAGGCTTGCTTCCTCCTGAAATGGGCTTATCAGAACTCTTTTCCATAAGGCCAGGCCCCACAGAGGAGTTTTCTCACCAGACGCTAAAAAGTTATTTTCTCCCAAGATGACATTCCTCTTAGGGTAATCTCAGTGTCCATGGCAATCTCTGGTCACGTATTATGTTCTTTAATGACTAGAGATGTTGCTTATTGGACTGAAAAAAATTCAGTAAGTTCAATGGACTCTTGGCCATGTATTATAGCTAAGAAAATACTAACTCTCCTTTATTATATTTTAGGCTCACAATCCAAGAGCAAAGCATTAAAACTCCTTTTCTAAAACCATCGCGTATCTCACAGGATGAAAGACTCCTGCCTTCTGACAAATGCGACACCATTGTCCCTATTTCATAAATGAAGTGTTAAGATACAAAGGTTAAGTAATTTGCCCAAGGCAGAGAAAGGCAGAAAAAGTGAGGAACAGACAGAAGAAGAGCGATAGTCTTGAGGTTTATTATCCAACAAAGAAAATCACTTTCATACTTTGGGAATAAAACTCTCCCCGGGACAAACTCCAAAATCTCCTAGTTTGTGTTCTGAGAGTTGCAGAGCAGAGACATTCTGAGCACATGCTTTGGAGTCTGACTTCAGTTTTAATCTCAGCTGTCTCACTTTTCTAGCTTAGTTACTTCTCAAAGCCTCAGTTTCCGCCTCTGTAAACTGGGGAAAGGAAAGGTATTAGCTCAGCAGGTTGTTGTGGGCACCAAGTGACATCAAACATGTAAAGCAGTTCACAAGTCCCTGGCACATAGTAAGTTCTCAATAAATGCTAATACAGTAGACGTCAAAGTAGTAGGATATTCAATACCTCCTTCAATCCTGATTTTCTGCTACAGTCATGACTTATTCATAGAACACTGATACATTTGACACATTAGGCTGCCTCTATATAAGCATCAGGCTACTTAGATGATGAGATCCACAAATTTAAATAGATAGAAGGGGTACTACCTTCACCTCGGTTTTGATCTGTTTTTTTTTTTTTAATTAATCTCTGTACCCAATGTGGGGCTCAAACTTCCAATTCCAAGACCCAGAGTAGCATGCTATACAAACTGAGCCAGCCAGGTGCCCCACCCCTGTTTTGATTTGGATTCAACCCAAGAGAGTACTTTCTCAAGGCCTACAGAACATACCTGCACATATCACATTAGCCTTCTGAAGTTTCTTCGGGCAGTAGAGGATGCCATTCAAAAACCTTTCTTCTGTATCAATTCATGGGACCCAAGAAAATCTCAGAACACAGGAGACTTGAGCTAGAAGCCTCCCCATTCGTCCCTTCTCACAGCACAGCTTCCCAGCCAGTGGACTGGGAATGTCTTATGTTCATCCTTGGGGCTGATGGCCACCAGCCCAGAATGTCAGTTCTCCCCAGGATACTTACTTTCAATGTTACCACTATCTACTAGTACTTAGATGTGTCAAGGGAGGAGAAGCAGGATAGATTTCAGTACTACCTGCCCAAGGTCTAAGAACTATCAAGCATGAATTACAATCCTACTTGCTAACCCTTCAGTTAAAGTTCCTGGCCTACCAGCCACCCCAGTCATGGGGTGTGTGCCTCTCCAACTCAAGAATCTATCAAAACATATTTGCTACTGCTTTCATTAAGAAAAAAATTTTTCATGTTTATTTTTGGGAGATAGAGTGGGGGAGGGGCAGAGAACAAGGGGAACAGAAGATCCCAAGTGGGCTCTGTGCAGACAGCAGAGAGACGGATGTGGGGCTCAAACTCACCAACTGTGAGATCATGACCTGAGCCAAAGTCAGACACTTAGCTGACTGAGCCACCCAGGCGCCCCAATATTTGCTACCTTTCAAGATAGTGGTGGTAACCAGCGAATGGGGCTGTTAATTAGACACACAGTATCCTTTGGCTTCTCCCTCTAAGCATTACTTCAGTATTTAACTGGGACTCCAGCTTATTTGCCGGCCCAAAGCTCTACTCAGATCAAATGCACGCCTGCAACACAACTGGCAGAGACAGCCAGAAGCCACAAACATTTCAAAAACACACCTTAACGAAACACCGCTTCTCCATCAGATCCGTCACATTTGAATGGAAAAACAAAATACTTTGTCGCTTCTAATAAGTACAGGGAGCCTGACAGGGTAATGACTTTTTTCTCCCCCAGCACTAATCTCAAATATAGTAATGTCTAAATATGATTTTTTTTTTATCTTTAGACATTCTGTTCTTGAGTAAAACCTGAATTCTTGGACTTACACTTTTAGTTCCTTTCAGTCACTGACTCAGAAATAAAGATGAGTGGGATATGCTGAATGAGCCAGACTCCTGCATGAAATGGTTTATGACAGATGACGATATATGATGAGAATACAAAACCCTGATGATAATAGGTTTATTTATCGATTGCGAATAAAATTCATGAAGTGTGAAGCTGAAAAGTGCACTGGAGGGAATTGGGCAGGGAGGCCATCAGGAAAAGTATGCACAACACGGGAACAGAGCTAAGAGCTGCCTAATGGAGGCCAGGGCGGCCGTGGAGATGGCGACAGAGGTGGAATTTGGAGTCCTTGAGCAGAAGACACGGTCCTCTTTCTGCCTCCACCTCCTGGGCACATTAGGCCCGTTGGGTAACTGGGGGGTGGAGTGGCAAGGCACAGAAATCCAGAAGGCTGGGGTGCCAGAACCACCTCAGCCACCAACCAGCTACGTGACCTTGGGCAAGAGTTTGAATCCCTACTGGCTGGGGGTAGGGGGGAATCCTTTCATTTTCTTTCTCTAGTAGAAGAAGAGGTTTTATTCATGGAACAAATACCCTCGTGCGCAGTGCTGAGCCTGGTAACCCCAAGATGAGGAAATCGAGGCTGCCGTGTTTACCATCAAGTCTGGCACCATAAACACCTACCGTACAGCCTAGTCCAATGTCATGAAATATGCAGCCGATCCAGCACGGGGTCTTGGCATTCCCATTCCCAACGTTCTTCATGAATCTAAATTCTATAGTTGAAACTACAGAATCACATTTTCCAAGCACTCAAAGATGCTCACAACCAAAATGGGCTAAAAAGCAGCAAAATACAAGAGGCTTTTTAACTCCCAGGCAATGTCTAGAAAGACCAGAAGCAAAGGATTGCACACCTGAGAAGTCATTTGCATATCGCTGGATGATTTACATAGTGGAGGGAGCCAGGAAACCCAGCAGTGTCTTCCCGTGAATTCTCACCCGCCAAACCACCGCTGAGACAGCTCAAAAGCCTACAAAGGGGTTTTGCCCAATGTACATGGGAATTAGCATACTATAATCTTACAAAATGAGACCAAAAGAAAAGCCATCTCTTTGTTTTATTTGTCTTCTTGCAGCCCCTAGAAGCAAGCTCACGGGAAGCCCTTAATGACAGAGCTTCCTAAGAGGTGGTTTCCAAAGAGTCATGGCAGGTAGTGATTGGAGAGAAACACTGGTGCCAATTTAGACCACTAACAATAAAGTCTTGAAGCAGATTTCATCCTGAAGACTCGTTGAGATTTCATTTGAAAGGCACAGGATCTGTATTTGTTTTCTATTGCCACCTTGCAAATTGCCACTAATTTAGCAGTTTCAACGAAACAGATTTCTCATCTCACAGTCTCCATGTATGAGGAGAATATGGGTCCTCTCTCCAGGGTCTCACCAGGCTGAAATCAAGGTGTCAGCCAAGGCTGTGATCTTGTTTGGAGTGTGAGGTCCTCCACCAAAAACCTGGTTTTTGCCAGAAGTCGGTATCTTGCAGGCATAGGACTGAGGGTCTCAGCTCCTACACAGGTTTTGGCCGAGTGACCCTCTCCAGAATATGGCAGTCTGCTTTTTCAAAGCCAGCAGCACAGTCTCTCTGACCTGTGGACCCTCTTTTCAGGGCTTATTCATTCTTTTAAGGCCCACTTAGGATGGCTCCTTTTTGATTAAAGTCAACTGATCAGGGACTTTCATTTACCTGTCAAATCCCTTCACCTTTGCCATATAAACGGACATAATCATGGTAGTTACAGGCCATCACCTTTGCCATATTCTGTTGATTATAAGCAAGCTTCCAGTTCTGCACACACTCAAGAAAGGATTATACTTGAATGTGGTTACTGGGGTCATCTTGGAACTCTGCCTACCCCAGGATCTCTCTTTGTATCCCTTTGTGTGGTTTGGTTGCTTATGTTAATTGCACTGTACAGAATTTTCTGCTCTTGCTGGAGAGAAATCTTCCAGGAACAAGTCTCTCCCCCATCCGTATTGCACGCAGATTTTATCACGACCAGTCTCAAATTTGGGAACAGGAGGTGACAGGAAGTTCTTACTCCTCTACCCTGGCAATTTATTCCTTCTACCGCGCTCTCCCTCTCTCAGGAACAACAGCAGGTGCAATATAGAAACCTCACAATCAACTCAAAATCCCCACAGATTACACGAAATTACCGTAGAGAAGATAACCTCACACAGAGAGATTTTTCCATTGAAAGCACCCCGAGCAGAAAAACTTTTTGCCTGAGGAGAAATCACAGAGGAGGCTCAGCCTCCACAACATTGCAAATGCCGCACCAGCCATCAAATTGATACCTCTTGTTTCAAAGAAAAATCAACTGCTTATCTCCTCCCCTCTGTGGCTTTACCAAGCCACCTGCAGCAGGAATCGGCAAGCTTCTTGACCTTACCCCACACTGTAGCAATGAAGGGCTCAACCGCTCGACATTCTCTTTTCAACGGGAAAGAGGTTTGCGGTTAACGTGAGCCACAGCGTTTTCACACACACACAAATTTGTTTCTGCGCTCATTCCTGGCACTTTTCCATGCACCTGCCCCTCTACTGCCCCTCCACCGCCCCTTCTTCCCGGTTCTTCCGGCTCTTTTTCGGCATCCCTCCTGCCTTGCTGGATGGTATTCAGCCATCACTTCAACCCATCCCCCAGGCTTTCTGCCATGCCTCCCTGGGCCTGCCTCCAACACTCTCCTTAGTCCATGATATATTGATTTTCTAAAAGGAGAAGCCCTTTGCGCTAATGAATAAATGGTGCCAAATCACCCAGCAAGATTGAAAGAGAATACTCTTTACAGAGAAAAGACGAAGGGGAGAAAAGGAAGGGGAAGGAAGAAACGCATTGGGACCACTGATAGACATCAGACAAAGCAACTAAGCTTCTATAATATAAAAGTAAATCTTCAAACCAAGACTGACTCGGCCTTTGGGTGGGGAGAAATCTCGACCTAACACAGACAACTAAAAGGAGGTATTGATTGCACTACAAAGACCACACTGTTGAAGGAGCAGTTTCAGCAGGTTCCAGAGTGCCATTGCTGGCACAACATCAACGTCTCCCCAGACTATCATCGAATAAAGTAGCTGTCCTTGGGCATCGCCCAGTTTTTAAGAATGTGGGTCAGATGGGCCTGAGTTTGAATCCTATTCTGTTACTCACTGACGGTGAGATCCTTACCAAGGCACTCATCTACTGTAAGCTTCAGCTGCTCTCATAAAATGTAAGCAGTATACCCATGTCATGGCTACTGTTGTGAGGCTCCTGTTAGATATACGCTCTGTGATATTAGCACAATGCCTGGCATGTCATAAATGCTCGATAAATATCGCTGCTGCTGTAATTCACACTCTCTGGATTGGGAAGCAAGCCACCCCCAGCATAACGTTACCCTCTCCCTCACTTAAATGTTGTGACCAGAGTGGCTTTTTGATTTTGCTTTAATTTATGGGAGAGAAGAGGCTTTGTCCCCCAAATTAAGGTTTTCTCAAACTCAAACATTAAAATAGTCACTTGAGTCGGAAGCTGTGTAAAGGCTGCTCTGATTGAGGCATCTGCTTCTGATTGGGGTCTCAGAAGTGGTTTTCTTTGGGGATCCAGTTCTGAAGAAAAATGCTGGCAACCCAAGCTGAGAGGGAAGCCTGCGAAGGAACGGGGTGAGGCTTCTGTGTTTGTATAACTGAAACCCCAAGAAGGTCCAAAGGAACAGGAACATTGCAGGAACAGCCTTCCCAGAGCTACAGCGAGCCAGAGCAACCCCACAAGCGCATTTGGAAGCCCTAAAGACATTGGGCCGAGGAGAGTGTAAGAGGACAGGAGGGGCCATTTCTAAGAACTTAATAAATAAGTAAGTAACCTTAAAAAAATGTTCTGACTGTAAACACACGCTGTTGATTTGTAAAGATTTCAAGCATACAGTCAGCAAGGGAGATGCTAATTATCTTTTTTGTAATAATCCCCTCAACCATAAACCAAGCCCAAGCCCTTTAGAAAAGGCTCCTGTATTAAATCAGACCCCATTCCCCCTTAACACACATACTAGCCCTTTTTACCAAGTATCCGGCTTCAGGCCACGAGCTTTGTTTTCCAGCAAAGGTCAAAAGTCGTCAGATATAGAGAGCAAAGGTAAGGCCCAAATTAAATTCTATCCACGGCTTGACTCCTATTAAGCAGAACTTCTGTAATAGAAGTTCTCATCATTTAGTGTGCCTAAGAAATGACCTAAGATGCTTGGTGTCAGGACCCACATATTTGGTTTTTATTCATTCAACAAAGATTTATGGAATGGCTTATGTGTCGGGCAGTGGGGATACAAACAAGCTCTCTGCCCTCACAAAAGCTTATTGTCCAGTGGAGATCTGGACAAAAAACATACCATTACAATAGTGCTTCACTGCTAAACTGTTGTCATAGAGACAGCTCTCACTTATTCTTAGAAGATCTTCCCAGAAATCAGGGACTTAAGCCAAAGAAAGAGGAGAACCAGTGTTTATTGGACAACCACGTGGTGCCAGGCCATTAAGTACATTTGCCCATTTAATCCTGAGGCAGGTGACCGTTCTCCCCATGTCACAGGAGAAGAAATTAACAGTTTAGCAGGTGGGTTCCTGCACTGGGCCTGAAGCCCAGGTCTTTCTCCCTCCAAAGCCTGTGTTCATATCCACAGGCACAAGCCCTCAGCGGTAACGATTTCACGCAAGGCTCCATGGCCATGAGATGGCACTGCAGTTTGGGTCAGCTAGATTTTTCAATTGGTCAGGACATTACTGTAGGAGATGGAGAGGGCAACTACTGAGGGACAAGGGCACAGAAGTTCATGCAAGAGGATATATGCTGGACAGAGAGACCGTGAAGTCAAGGAAACCCCTGCACCACGGCCCTGAGGGGGCGGGGTTCGAGTGGATACCCCTCAGGTCGTGGGAGAACTTGGCCACAAGAGGGCAGAGTGTGCATTGAACAATCACAACAAAAAAATCCCAACAGCCCTTTGTTGAGAAAGAAATCTAATGCTGCACGCTTCATTAACTGTTCCAGTGCTGATAAATATTTGCTGTCCTCTTGTTCAGACAGGGAGCAGATAAGGGATTTTTATGCTAGAACATGGCACCTGGTTAGAGCAACTCAGAATGTGTGGGAAGAGGCTTTCCTCTGATTTCCAATACCGGAAATGAGGCTTCACTCATTTCCAATATTGTAAAACTGCATGAAGTTCAATTAGCCCTAGGACTTGAAGAGTAAAGCCTTCTTTGCTTACTACAAATTTTCCCACCAGCATGAAGTACATTAGTGCAATTTAAAAAGAAAAAAGTTAGTGGGATGCCTGGGTGGCTGAGTCCAATAAGCATCTGACTCTTGATTTCAGCTCAGGTCATGATCTCACAGTTGCTGAGTTCAAGCCCCGTATCAGACTCTGCACTGACAATGTGGAGCCTGCTTGGGATTCTCTCTTTCCCTCTCTCTCTCTCTCTCTCTGACCCTCCCCTGATCACTCGCTTTCTCTCTCTCTCAAAAGAAATAAGTAAACTGAAAAAAAAGAAAGAAAACGTCGTTCCCTAATATCAATGGAATAGTAATAGCCAAGAAGTAGCCATAGTATTAACAGTAACACTAGTTTCAAATCGGCTTAAGTTTCAAGCCCTGGTTCTATTACTTATCAACTGTGACTTTGGTCAAGTCACATAACCTCTATGAACCTCAGATCCCTCATCTATAAATCAAAACCTACCCAGGAGGTTTCCTGTGGGGATGAAGTGAGTCACTGACCATAAATACTTAGCATAGTTGACAGCTGTTATGGTAGCTGCTATGTTATGGAAATTGTTATTGTTAAAATGATAGTGATGGCTGTATGTTAATGCCACTGAAAAAGTAAAGCTTTCTGAGGGACACTTTGCCTTCCTACCTCTCGGTCACCGAGGCCCTGCACTATACCCTTTATCCCTTCTTTCTTTCCTGTTGTAAATGCAGAGGCTTCTCTCCTCAGAGGTGAGGCCATCCTGTGGCCTGCAGCCTGGAGGGCACATCCACCTTCTCAGGAATCGGATGCCTTTTGTCATCACTCCCCACACCTGACTTGTGCGTCTTCATTCCCGTTCCCTGGCCCCTTCCATTCCTGTATTGAAACATGCTCTAGTCTCTTCTACCTTAATAATAAATGTAAGTCAACAAAACCAAACCTCCCCCGTACTCCCATGTGTCCCTTTAGTTCCACTACCTCTCTCCCCTTTGCAGAATTTCTCAACGGAGCTTTCTACAAGCCCAAATCCCTGTTTCCTTGCCATCCACTTCTCAGTCCACTCCGACAGGATTTACCCAGCCCTCTCTCACCAGTGCCGCTGACGAGATGGCAGCACCCCCAGTGAGTGCTCCTCCATTCCCTTCACCTTCTGGAAACCCGGCTGGCCTTCAGCCTCAGCAATACCAAACTATTCCCCGGTGTTCCTGGCTGACTCTGCTTTGTCAGCCTCTAGACGTTGGAATCTTCCAAGTTCCATCTCAGCCTCTCTTGTCATGTTACTCCCTTCTCAGGTGCTCTGGTCTCTTCCCAAAGCTCCAGTGGCCATCTGCACATCACCATGCCTCAGTTTTAGGCCCACATCCATCTCTACCTGGATGTCTCATGTTTGTCAGGCTCAGTATATCGCAAACTGAACCACTTCTCCCCTTTCCGATTCCCCACCCCCCCACCACCACCACCACCTGCCACCCACACAGCTGAACCTGTTTCAACCATCTCTTGTTCCAAACTCTGTACCCCACGCAGCCAGGTATTTAAGTCAGAAACTCGGCAAGCACTCGTCTCTCACATCCAATCGTGATTCCTGTCCATTTCATCTCCCATATTTTTTTTCAAATGTCTTCCCCTTTTTCTCCACTGCCCTCATTAATCTAAGCCACCTTCTTCTAACCCCTCTGCGCTCTAGTCTTCACACTTGAGCCAGAGAAACAGTTTCAAATGCCAATTTGACCAGTCATTTTTCTACATTTGAAATATTGTGTTGATTCTAGTTCTCTGAGTCAAGTCCAGAAGATTCTAAACTGCCCTTCCTCATCCAGCCCTTCCTGAGCTCTCCAGCCTCCTCTCACTGTACAAGTTGCTTCTCCCTCAGCCTCGAAATATCCTTCCTCCCATCTCAAGTCACATGCTTGAAAGTGGGTTAACTTGGCGAGCATCATATTGTGTGCCAGGCGCTATGGGAATTTCAGAGCTGTGTCAATCACAGTCCCTGCTTCCAGGAGCTTCCAGTCACTGGAAAAGGGGAGCCCAGCTATATCCATTAGTAGAAGGTGTGATAAGTAGCATAAAATGTGTATGCTCAGGAGGGTTCTGAGCAGGAAGAGTGGAGATACAAAGTATAGGGCAGCTTCAGAGATATGACCCGTGCATGCCACCCATGCGTAGGGACAATCAGGACAATTCCAGGACACACGTGAGATGACAAGGGTCTAGAGAAGGAGGAGTGAAAACAGAAGACATAAAAATTAGATCAAGCTGACCAAGGGAAAAATGATAACAAGAAAGACGTATGTGCAGTGTTGAGTCCTGTGGATACCCAGAAAACAGAGGCGCCTACCCTTGACAATGAGGGGCCACTGTGGATCTCTGAGAAAGTGAAGTGGTTTTCTAGAAGCCACATCACAAAGGGAAAAGCAGCTGATGTGAAGTGAAGACTGGCTATACTATTGTACATCAAGAAGGTTGGTAACAAAGGAAAAAAGCATGATAGGAAGAAGCCTGAGGGTTTAATATTATTCATCATTGCTAGGACAAGGCAGGCAAACTCCACAGCAGTATTATGTCACCCTATTATGCTGTCTCAGGCCACCGATGGTCGGTGGGAATCCCAGGAAAGGAAGGAATAAAATAGAGGCCTGGTGCCATCTTCAGTTCACATAGAGACCCCTGGACAGCTCCTGGGAGTGGCCTGGGAGGGCCACCAGGAAGCAGGGGCGGCAAGTCCCACTCTCAGCACTAGCTGTAAAAAGTGCAGAACAACAGAAGCTGGTTGTAAAACTTAAGCAGATCAGACACTATAAAATACTTTGTAATGCACCATTGAGGCGACCAAATAAGAGGCCTGAATAAATTTATATTCCAATTGCTAAACATTACAGTCAATTTAAAAACCCACAAAAGTTTTGCTGAACAACTGTATAAATTAGAACGGATCTGTCGCATTGTACAGTACCTAATAGACTGGGACATAAAACAATCGGCACTCACTCCCTCTCACCTGTTAAATCATCTTGAAATAGATCTGCTAGTGCAACTCTGTGTTTTTTCCTTTCAAGATACACCACGAGGTAATTCTCATGTTAATGTGGAGTTTATTTATTTACTATTTATTTGCATTTTTTCCCTCAAGACAGAAAGACTAAAAGCCGTCAAGGCCAGGAATTTATCAAACCTGAACCTGTCTTCCTCCCTGGGAAGCTCTCCACCTGACTTTTGGGATCTTTCTCCTCCACTGAGCCTTAGTGAAATTAGGAGCTGGCAGCTATTTTATGAAAGTTGAAACATATATACAAACATGTTCACATACTAACGCGTGCACGCGCGTGCACGCACACACACAGGCGATACAACTTGAAGAATAAGAAACTAGGCCAAGAACCAAAGAAAGAAAATTCTAGATCTGTTCCTTTCGTAGACATGCTGTGAGAATTTAAGCACGCTCCCTTTCCCACCATTCCTTGATTCCAATTTCGCATCATTTGATTGACAACAATTGCAAAACCTGCAGAAAAGCAGTAGAGAGGTAAGAAGGAATGCTCTTTCCCTCAGGTATGTATTCAAGTTTAAAAGCCAGGAGCTAAAGAGAAGAACCAAGTACGGTGCTTATGTAACTCTCACAACAACCCTATGAGATAGATAGGATGATAAGCCCCATCTTTCAGACACAGTAACTGATCCAGAGAAGGCAAATAATTAGATCTATAGCACACAGCTAATAAGTGACAATTCTGGGGATCGAACTCAGATTTCCCTGAGCATACCATAGAGAAGACAGCTGTAGTGTGGGCAACTCAGAAGCAGATATGAGATGCGGTCCCTCCTCCTCAAATATATTAGAAGAAGAAGGTCCTGAAACGGGGAGAAGCTGAAGGTGGGTTACTTATCTGTTTTCTAGCACTAAATATCAGAGACTCTGAAAAGAAGGTTCATCTTCCCCCTACTGGAAGCTACTCAAGATTCTTGCGTCCAGGTAAGGCAGGATTATTGGACGGATGGAGCCTTAAATTCTAAAGAACAGCTAAGGATAGAAAAGAAGTTCAGCTGAGCCTTACAGGGTCTAGAATCTCCTCCATCCTTTCTATCAACTGAAAAACTCCTTTTGGGCTCCTTTGTTCAAATTCCCACCCACCTCCCCCACCCCAACCCCAAAAGAAAGAGATGGATCCAATTCATCTTTAAGCCTGACCACAAAGCCAGCTTATGAAGCAAGTGCTCTTGGGCCACAAACTATTGCTGAGCCAATGAGAAGGAAGGTGGAGGAGGGAGGGAGGGACTCTCATGAGTCACATTAGACACAGCTGGCTGGGCAGCAGGGGCTATGGGTGAGCTATAGGTTTCCCCCAGAAATGGGAAGAGAATGCAGGATGATGGGCTGAAATGGACAGGTGACATAGCTAATTAGAGGTGAAATATCTTGCCGAGATGTTTCAATTACCTTCCTTAAGGTATGGATGAAGAAACCAGGACCCAGGGAGCTCAAAGGACTTGTTCAAGGTTACCCAACTTTGTTGTGGCTGAACTAGGACTAAAATTTGAACCCTCCTATCTCTTAGTCTACGGCTCCATCATCCAGAAGTCGGTGAACTACCCAAGAGAGCCAAGAAAAGAAAGGTCTCAGGAGACTACTCAGAAAAGCATAATCATGTCAGGGTAAAAGCTAAAGGTGTTCATGACGAATTTGGCCAACTCCCTCCAGACTCAGTTCTAAGTTAAAAACCTGAAGGGAATGGTGGGAGGGTGGGAAACAGAATGGGGCAGGGCCTAAATTTATGCCCTGGGGTAGGGGTAACTGGATCTTCACTCTGTCAGATCTAAAACAACTGTAGACATGAGTTCCTGGATTTATAAATCCAGTAGTTTGCTGATACCATTTTTTTAAAAACCATTTCCATCAAGCCTTTGAGGTACCATTAATAAAGAATGATGGTTGGAACTTAATCTCCTTTGTGCCACTTGGGGGCAACACCTACATGTTTGATTTATTGAGACTTCTCACCTCTGCCTTCTGAAAGCCGAGCAAAGATGCAAATCTAATGGCCATCTTCTTTAAATGACTGCAGCAAATCCCCAAACTGCCTGACTACTGAGAGCTCTGGACATGCTTACTTATCTGTTTATTTAAAGTCAAATTGCATCCTGGTTGTCTCAGGACGGGATGAGGCAAATGTCAGCAATGAAGACTGGCTTGTAGGTACTTGGTGAACTCTCCCATGGGGGATGACAGAGGATTCTTCGCACAGACAGACCACAGCTTCCAAGAGGGTCTCCAGAGTCAGAAGACAATTCAGTCCCGAACGGCCACCAGCAACAGGAAGGTCCAATGTTGTGTTACAGTAGGGTCGGAAGGCCACAATTTGGAAATCCCAGGAAGTGGCAGGTGGTCCTCACTGAGAAGATGAATAGGGCAGCAAGACAGCAGCTACATGGAGACGTACAGAACAGAACTCCAAGTGGGTCAGGTAACTCAGAAGAACAAGACAGGGCCTCCAAGCATAAAGAGTCTGGGAGGCTCAGGTCAAAGGGACAAGTCCAGGGTCCACCTGAAGCTGTCCTTTTCTACCTGTAGGGCTAGTTCCAGCCCTGGGCCCCTTCCAAGCAGCCTCAAACTTCTCTCCTGACCTCCAAATCCTTATATGCCTATGGACTTCTCACCTGAATGTCCCACAGACACCTCAGCTCTGCAAATGAAAGCCCTCATCCTCTCAAGACAAACTTCTGTTTTTTAGTCTGTTATGTCAGAAAGTAACACCACCCTCTACCCCAACAGGCAAATGAGACTCCTCAAAATAGTCCCGACTCTGTCCCATCCCTTACCATTTATGCCCAATGAGTCCCAGACAAAGGACTTCCAACCTGTTCCTTCCTCTACTGCCTCAGGTCAGGCCTTCATCGTCTCTCACAACATCTCTCTTCCTAACTGGTCTCCCTTCTGCTAATCCCCTTCCAAACCAGGCTCCATAGTGCCACCAGAATTAACTCTCTGAAACTCCAATCTGATTAGGTGACCTCTCCTACTTCATAAACTTCAAAACAACAAAACATAAACCACAGAGGATGAATTTGAAGGTCCTTGTGCTCTTGCTTATACTATGTTCCATCTGTCATCCTGGCAGACTTCTGTGCATTCTGCAACACTCAGGTCAAATGGCATCTGTTCCATGAGGTTGTCTCCAATTCCTTCCCTCCACTGGTCTCCTTGCCTAAGTAATTCCATCCTCCTTCTAGGCCCTTTGTACTTTCTCTGCTGGGTTCTACCCTAACATTCACAACATGGTTTTATAGTTACACACTAACCACTCATCTCCTCCATGAAACAGAAAGCACATTGGAGGTGGGCACTCATCTTATATAACCAGCAGCTAATACGTAGTAGGTGTTCAGTAAATGTTGAGTTGATTCAGACAAGAACTCAGTTATTATAAGTAACAGAAGAGGTGAGTGGATGTTGATTACTCAGCTAGAATTCCTACCGTGCCTTGAACATAGTATTGGAAATGGCTCTAAGGAGCAAGTATTTAGGTCAATTAGATGTAGTTTTGCTCACCCTTCTCAGAGAATTGTCCTTAACCTATAGGCCCAGATGAAATAAGAGGTTAGAGGCCAAGTTTGTGTCACATGACCCTAGGCCTTTTGGCAGTAGATGATTGAATAGATAGTTGACCATGTGTTCTAGAGACCAACTCCCCCAAATCAAAAGAATGTTTACTATCAAGGCCGGCTTTGGCTTTATATCAAAACAAAGCTACAGGCAAAAAAGGACAGAGCTCAAAATAAGAATAATGCAACGAAAATGATACAGTAACTACTCACATTTCTAAAACTTTCTATCTGCCACGTGCTATGCTAAATGATTTTAACCATGATTTAAATCCACCCTACCCTTAATCTGTGAAATAGCTGTCCCAAGATGTCCTCTCCATTCTCCCTGTCCCCTGTATTTTAATTTAAGTCAGACATGGTTTTTATTGCTTGCAGCAAAGAGCCCTAAGTAGTACATTTACTACCTCTATTTTTTAGATGGGGCAAAGAAGGCAATAGAACTTTCTGAGTTCTTACAGGTAGAAATACAGAGAACTAAGATTGAGATCTAGTCCCTCCACCTCCAGAACCTGAGCGATGCATGCTTTGTTCTCATTTTTGGTTCCAGGCCCATTTAGGCCTTTCTGTATTTTACTTCTAGAACATCTGTAGCCTTCATCGGAGAGGGTTCATAAGCTTTATCTCTGTTGTTGCATTCAAAGTGAAATAAAGGAAGGCTGACAAGAAGGAGGAACCAGATCACAGATTATAAAAACAAGAACTCAGGTGACTTCAAAACAGAAGGTCATGAGAGCAGATAGTCACGTAGCAGCTGCAGGGAGAAGAAAGCAACCAGAACTGGGAAGCAAGCACAACCTCATGCTCTCCACCTTCACCCTTCACCCTGGGGGTCAAGTCTGCACAACTGCCCTGGTTCTAGGACAGCAGACCTAATCAACCTGGAAAGGGAAATTACAACTTATCCCTGTGTCCTCAATGGGGCGGATATTTGCATGGCCAAGGAGCTGAGTGGAGTGGAGTGGAGTGGAGTGGAGTGGAGTGGAGTGGAATGGAGAGGAGAGGAGAGGAGAGGAGAGGAGAGGAGAGGAGAGGAGAGGAGAGGCCGAGTTGGTTCATTTTCAACATCCCAAACTTCCTGGGCTGTGTCACGATGCTTTAACCTCAAATCAACCACCAAGATTCTTAGTTTTTACCTTCAATCCCTCCTTGGCCACCGATCTGGGTTTCCTTTATTCCTAGCATGAATTGCCTCAGAATCTCCACAGAAAGGGAGCCACTGTGGCGGGTTTAGCTCTTGCTGCAGGGCTGCGCTCCTGTTTGCTCTGTTGGTGGCTAACAGAGGATCCTGGAGGCAACCCTTGGGAGCCCTCCGAGCAAGGATATGCTTTGGGGCAATTGAACAAGTCACCCCTAGAGGGCCCCACTGAGCCTCCTTTCTGGCCCTGGAGCAAAACTGGCAGGAAGTGGGCCCAGGGACTTCATCCATCCAGGCGCGAACGTTATAGTAAGAAGTGGGAGAGGCTGAGCAGTTGGTCTGGAGGTTTTTGTAAAACACAAACCTTGGAGGACAAGACACACCTTCTGGGTCTTTCTCCACTTGTTTGAACGAGGTTGGAAACTGAACCCAGGCCGTCTGATTCCTAAGCCTAAATTCTTTTTTTTTTTTAAGTTTATTTATTTTGTGTGTATGTGTGTGTGTGTGTGAGAGAGAGATAGAGTGCAAACAGGGAAGGGGCAGAGAGAGAGAGAGAGAGGGAGAATCCCAGGCAGGCTCCACACTGTCAGCACAGAGCCCATGTGGGGCTCCAACCCACAAACTATGAGATCATGACCTGAGCTGAAATCAGGAGTCAGGCTGAGCCACCCAGGTGCCCCCTAAACCTAAATTCTAAGCCATCAAACCACACAAGGTTGCGTTTACTTAACAATCTAGACCTATTGTGTTGTTACATACACATGAAGCTCTACCAGGCATTAAGGCACTGCCTGATGGTGGTGGGGAGCTGGTGGTGGGGAGCTGGCAGTGGGGAGAAGGAAAGAAATGAAATGGGCCATTATCATCTAAAGACTAACATGCAGGAGCACATAAAAGTTAGGGCACATAATCCTGTCTTGGGGTCAGGGACGCTCCCTGTCAAGGGGCTGCAGGCAGATGAGAATGGGGCACTGGCACCTGTGAGGAAGAGGGGACAGCAGAGTTGCAGGGAAGAGAGCACTCTGGGCCATCTATTCAGGATCCACAAGCAGCTGTAGGGGGCTGGAGTGAAGAGGGAAGAGAGCACTGCTGCAGCTCCAAGGCTGGGGGGGGTGGGGGGGGGGGTGGGGAGGGGAGCCAGAGCATGAGGGTTTGGGGCAGGGAGGACCACTGAAGAATGTTTAATAGAGTACCTTCAACAGATTTGTGCCTGAACGTGGCTTCTGTGAGACGAATGGACTGGAGGAAGATGAAAGGGGGATGCAGAAAAACCAATCAGGAGGCTACTGTCATCATCTAGTGAGAGATGAAGGAGTGAGGACTCTTCCCAGTTTCATATCCTCAATGCCTAGGTCACCAGGTCACTTAAATGCTAGATGAGCAGACACAGTGTATGAACAGATTGAAAGAGGAATCCCCGAGGAAAGGAAGGAGAAAAGGAATAAACACCAAAGCAACCACCAGGGGTCAAGAGGAAAAGGGAGGGGACAGTGAATCTAAAAACTGATTATAATAGTAATAAATTTGATAAGGTTTAGGAAAATAGGTCTTTTTCACAAAGTTTAGAAACTAGTAGCACCAAGCATGAATGGGATAAAGAGACATGATAATTGATAGTGTTGAAGTGGCACAGTTGTGTAACAAGAAAATATTTCTCTCACATATTTACTGAAAATGTGTCAGTAAGAACAAAGCTGGATCACTGGCAATGATGGAAATAGACTTTTTTTTTTTCTTAATAGTTATCAGAGCTGAGACTAGCTGGCCTGTGTGCCTGAGGCACATTACCCGCCCCCTTAAGCTTCATTTGCCTATCAAATGCTGGCTCCCTTAAGGACTCATCTAGAATGTCTCAGCTCTGCAGGCTTTTGTTTGGAGTATTTCTGAAGCTACTTTCTAAAGGCCAATAATGTATTCATTCCACTCATGTTCAGAAACTTTGAAAGTGGTGGACTAAATCACAAGAAAGTTTCAGAAATAACACTTTGGGGGTGGGAAGAGATAGAGAAGTAAGGATGGGAAGCGTGAAGGAGATCCCAGGGGCACTAAGAAAGGGACCACCGCAAAGACATTTCATCTGGGATGGAGAAAGAGCACAAGATCCAGGTAATGGGCTCTAGGCACAGAGAATTTAAGGGTCAGTCTTGCTCCCTCATTTTTACTGAGGGGGAAATGAGAGCCCAAAAATCTCAACTTGTTATTCCTTCATGTAAAACTCTTCAAAGGGACTCCAGTGCCTCAGGGATCAGGTATAAAAGCTTTAACGTGGATGAAACCCCTGGTGCTTTCTTTGCCCACCCTGCCCCCCATGATTGGCTTCTTACTTCCGTTGCCTTATCCAATGGTGAAACCAAAGCCAAGCCACTCTTGCTTTGGTGGGGAGGGAGGTGGCTTTGGGGACTGGACTAGTTTTGGATTACCATGTAGTTAATTACCACCATTTAGCAGCTTCAAACACCACACATTTATTGTCTCACAATTTCTGTGTATCAGGAGTAACCTGAGGACAGCTTAGCTGGATCCTCTGCTTAGGATCTCCCAAGACTATATTCAAAGATGTCAGCCAAGATGAGGTCTCTTGTGGAGGCTCGACTGGGGAAGTACACACTTCTTCATGCTCATGGTTGTTGAAAGTATTCAGTTCCTTGTGGCCATAGGATCCTTGCTAGTTTGCTTATTCAAAGCCAGTGACAGACACCCCAGCAAGATGGATGCTACAATTTTATATAATCATGTAAACATGATCATACACTTTCTATTGCCTTTGCCATATTCCATTGGTCAAAATCAAGTCACATGTGCTGCCCATGCTAAAGAGGAAGGGATTATACAAGGGAGTTAATCTTAGGAGGTGGGCATCACAGGGCCGGTTTGTGTCTGTCTACCCACAGGGCCTATAGTCTGCAGCCTACCTGCCACAATAAAGCTCTGCAAACTCTTCCCACAGCAAAGAAGTCTTCCCACATACTTGTGCTCAGTGCAGTCTTCCTCTCTTATGATGTTTGTAGACGCTCTGGTAACTGTTTTGCCCATCTCAAGCCTTGAATATAAGCATACTTCAGAATATAAGTGGTCTCCGAGATTTAATCTTTATATGTTAGATACCCCTACTTATGAAGCTATACTCTAGTTAACGTTTCCTTGATCACAAATAAGCTTGTGTCAAGGGGCAACTTTTGCAAACACAATAATCCCCCCTTATCCTCAGTCAACGATAGTCCAGAAGCAAATGAACTGCCTCCTGACATATCACCAGAAGGTCAATAGTAGCCTAACACTAAGTCACAAAGCCTACACCATTCACCTCCCTTCTTTCATCATGTAGGAATTTCATCACCTCACAAGAAGGGTCAATACATTGAAAGGAGGTATTTTGAGGTAGAGATCACATTCACATTACTTTTATTACAGATTGTTATTATTCCATATTATTATTAGTTTAACTTATAGATTATGCACAATAAAAGACTATCACAGGTATGCGTGTACAGGAAAACACATACCATATTTAGGGTTTGGTACTATCTATGGTTTCTGGCATTCACTAAGGGTCTTGTAATTAAACCCCCATGGACAAGGGGAGAGCTACTGTACTACCTAGAAGGCTCTATACTATATAGGAAGGGAGACAGTTCATGGAGATACCACTGATTTGGTCAAATTGTAGGTCAGTTGGCAAGGGGAAGCGCAAAGGCAGGACTTTTACTCTAGTTTGCAAGCTTATTTACACTTTCTTTGGGGATATAACCCTTTCAACTATCACCTAACTTCCTAGTGCGGAGACACATATGAAAGCCCTTGCATTATGAGGGTTAACAAGGAGGAATGAGAGCTAGGTCTACACAAATTCTGTTGAGCTATCTCATGTGCAAAATCGGTGGGGAGAAAACTCCTTGACTTAACCTTCCATGTTTGGTGTTTCATACATTCAGTATTCTACCCAAATGCTTCATTTGTTGTTTCCTTCCAGGCATGTGCCCAATCAAACATCTATTACATCTATCAGTGCTAATTTGTTCAGTCCCATTGCTACTTTACAAACCAATAGATGAATAAGGTTTGTAGCAATGTATGATGTCAACAGCGGCTAGTTGACGTTTCTTTAATTTCCTGGGAATCAAGCAAACTGGAACCTCAGATTCTCATGTGTCAAAAGTGTTCTTTAGTTTCAGGTAGGGCTTGGTACACACAAACACTTTCAGTTCTCTTCCCATGCCAGAGTCCTAGCAGAATAAAAAATTAAAGACATTTTTTTATATGTTGTTACGGTATACAAAACAAAACAAAAAAGTCCTGCTCATATGAATGTTACAACCTAGGAGAGACCTAAGACAAATAAATACTGAGCAGTCTCCACTGTTAAGTATTATGATAGGCTGAAAAATCCGACCCCCCAAACTATCCATATTCTAGTCTCTAGAACCTGTGAATATTATCTCATATGGCAAAAAAAAAAAAAAAGACTGCAGATGTAATTAAATGAGGATCTTAGATCAGAGATTATCCTGGTTTTTCCAAGTGAGTTTTAATGCAATTGCACATATCCTTGTGAGAGGGAGATCTGACACTGGTACACAAACAGAAGGCTACCTGACCTTCGAAGAAGCAGAGATTGGAGTAACATGGCCACAAGCCAAGCATTGTGGACAGCCAGCAGAAGTTGCAAGAGGCCAGGAATGACTTCTTCCTAGAGCCCCAGGAGGGAGCACAACACTGCCAACACCTTGATTTCAGTCTGAAGAAACTGATTTTGGACCTCTGCACTCCAGAACGGTGAGAATAAATTTCCACTGTTTTATACTACTCAGTTTGTGATTTGTTACAGCTGCCACAGGGAAACTAATACAACTGCCATGAAAAAAATTATGCAGGAAGGTTAGAGGGAAGCGGCAGCTCTTTTGGATAGGACAGCCAGGGAGAGTCTGGGGACGGGACAGCCCGGGGCTAACACTAAGAAGACCAAGCAACACAGTTTCTTGGGCAAGAGGAGGTCATGGCTCTCCTGATAAGCACCACCTTAGTGGAAAGGTGACCCCTGTTTGGAGTGAGTTCAGGAAAGAATGGGAGGTAATGAACTGAGGACAGAAACACAACACTTTTGAATAGTTTTGCTGTGGGGCTACTGGTTGGCTTAGTCGGTAAAGCTTCTGACTCCAGCTGAGGTCATGACCTCACGGTTGGTGAGCTTGAGCCCCACATCAGGCTCTCTGCTGTGAGCACAGAGCCTGCTTCGGATCCTCTGTCCTCTTCTTTCTCCACCCTTCCCCAGCTCCTTCTCGGTCTCAAAATTAAAAAAATTTAAAAATTAAAAGAAAAAAGAAACCTTTAAAAAATATATGGTTTTGCTGTAAAAGGAAGGGAAAAAAGGGACAGTAACTATAAGGAAGCATGGGGCCAAAGGCCCATTTATACACCATGTTTAATACAGTGATCCTAAAAGAAAGATCCACTTAAACTGACATTTATCAGAGGCTCTATGATTTGCTCATAGTCATATAGCAGGAAAATGAGCAAACCCTACAAAGAATTGTTTTTTAATTGAACCCTTAGTTACAAAATTCTGTAACACAGAAGGTAAAAATGGCTTAGACGTGGATAAAGGGGAGGTGCACCTGGGCAGACCAGCGTGTCCCCTGAGCCACCACACTCAACATAGAGCTTCCCGGCACCAGCTCTGCTGCTCCAAGTCCCAGTGGAAACCTGGGACGATCCAAACGTGTTCAGTGAATCCAGGTCCAAGGAATGAATGGAAAAAAATCAGACTTTTCATCCTCGTGTATTACATGAGCAACTCCAAAGATTCTTAGAGAACACTGTTGTCAACAATAAAAAGAAAATATTTTGATTATGAATGTTAACGGACTAGGCAGAATACACAAGTGGGAGATCTGTAGCATATGTTCTACCATCAAAGAAGAGTGAAGATTCTCCGAGGACCACCAGGAAAGCTAGACTGAAGAGAAATGTAAGAATAATAACTTGACATGGTCAGTCCCAAGCAGCCAGTAGGTGTTTTGATCACATGGTGCGTGAATTCAGCTGGGTTTGCCAGCGTTCTGCGGTCAACTTTAAAATGCTCCAGGAAGGGGTTGCTCCTTGGGGCTCTTGCAGTCCCTGCTTCCCAGAGACATTGGGAGGATTAAATGAGATAAGTATGTATCAACCTCTGGCCATCACACACGTAGGATCCCCCTCCCCTTGCTCTTCATCAGCCAAGAGCCACAGGCTCTCAGATCTCTCTGTGACCTCATTTCCACCCACTCTTCGTCCTGCTGATTATGTTCTAGCCACACTGACTTTCTTTCTTTCCCTTGAACACACTCTCATTTTTCTCACCTGAGGGCTTCTGCTCCAGTTGCAAAGTTCTTCCTCCAGATCTTGGCATGAGGGATTCTCTCCCTTCATTCAGGTCTGAACTCAAAAATCTCCCAAGGACACATTCCACAACCACAGTATGAAACCCCCTCCCAGGAGTTCATCCTAAAGCACAGCACCGATTTCATTTTCTTCCTAACACTCTTTTTCTGGGATGACCTTATGGATCTATGTCCTATCTCTCCCCACTGATGGCAAAGACCTAGTCAGTCCTATTTCTTGCTTCTCACCCAGCACCTGGAACAGTACCTGGCACAGAGTAGTGGCAGTCAATCCACATCTGATGGAGTGTATCATTATCTACAAATGGAGTATGTACACACAGCTACTTTATATACAGATAATTTCTGTATGTGTTTGTAGATCTATATATAGGAGAGAGAGAGAGAGAGAGAGAGAATGAAAATGAATTGGGGAGAACAGAGGAAGCATCAAATCAGATGGCAATGGTTTAAACCCAGCTTTGCAACTCAAGCTGTGTGATTGCAGGTAAGATACCTAGGTTGTCTGTCTTGTTTCCCTGGCTGTCAAGGCAAAGTGATCATGATCTCCCTGAGATCATGAGCATCAAAGGAAGTGCTCCAAGTCGAGCACGTAATATAATGCTCAATACACTATAGTAAGCTCTTAGTAACTGTTCACATGTATTTCCTGTCAAAATTGTTATCAGATGGCACCTACCGTAATACCCCACCTACTCGTAGAAAGCTATCATGACTACTCTAGCAAAATCTTTAAAAGTCAACCTATTCCAGGATACTCACTAGCAAAGATGAACAGTCATCAGGGCCCGGAAGTTTATCAAAGTTAAAGGTTATATCTAGTCTCATGCCAAAGATTATTTGGAATTATTTCTAATCTGGATTATAAAAGGAGGAGTAAAAAAAAGACTCATTCAAAATATCGTGAAAACTTCCCCTGGAGAGCTATTTAATAGAAAAGGATCAGTGAGGGGCGCCTGGGTGGCGCAGTCGGTTAAGTGGCCGACTTCAGCCAGGTCACGATCTCGAGGTCCGTGAGTTCGAGCCCCGCGTCAGGCTCTGGGCTGATGGCTCGGAGCCTGCAGCCTGTTTCCGATTCTGTGTCTCCCTCTCTCTCTGCCCCTCCCCCGTTCATGCTCTGTCTCTCTCTGTCCCAAAAATAAATAAAAAACGTTGAAAAAAAAAATTAAAAAAAAAAGAAAAGGATCAGTGAACCCCAAGTTCCAGTGGCCTAACTGCCCACTTGGCTCTACTGTTCAGCGAGTTGCACAAAGTCAAGATTCTTTGTACAGCAGGGCTGTGGGTCAAGTCCCAGCCACTGATTTTCCCAAGTCAGAGAAAATACAAGTTACCAAGAAAGGAGATGCAACAGCCATTTTAGGAGAACTGAAACTAATTTCCAGTCCTCGGCACCTGGACACCCAGATGCAGACCAGACATGAAGAAAACACCCTGCTGGAAATGAATCAGAGGGCTAGGATATGTGGAGCTTCTCACAAATACAAAAGCCAGACAGAGCCGTGCCACTGAAGTGTTTACATGGAGCCAAACACAAACCTCTAAAGACAGATGAGTCTAAGTCTGTGAAGCTGCTTTCTCTACCTATTAAGTGTCTTTTGAAGTCTGGCTTTGAAATTAGGAAAACCTGCAGGAAAATGGAAAATTTCAGCAGCAGCTCATGTCCTTATAGACATGTGGATTCCCTCCATGCTGTGGTTCCTGCCCAGCACTCTATTAGATAGAAGGTGCCTCACAAACATCTCATGGAATCTTGGGGCCTCAGAAGGAGCCAAGGCCTGGCAAAATGGTATGACTTGGCTCAAGGCAGAACCATAGGTACAAATTGGCTTCCTGTTTGTCGATGCAGCGTGAAGTTCACTTTAGTAACTAGCAATTAGGATGTGAACCATTCATGATCCACTGAACTAGGGGATGAAACACAAAAAAACCATCCAGTTCTTTGGCCTAAGTTTCTTGGCGTGTCTACACCGTCATTTGTAACAGGATAACTCAGCCCAAACTCAGGTGTGAAAACGCAGCACAAAATTCTATTTTCTTTAAATCCTTCTGAATCCTACTTAGCTGTTCTTCAGGCTCAATAAGTATCGGGGTTTCCTTCCCCTTATTCCCACCACATGATTGCACCAAGTTCTTGGGAGTTTTATACACCACCAAAGCTTTCCCAATGCCCCTCTACTAATCACTCCACTCTGGTTATCACCAAAGCAGGAGCTTGTCTGCCAAGACTAAAAACCCTCATGCCTGGGACCAGGCTCCCTAAGCTGTGCATCTCCCTGGGGCAATGCCACAAAGCACTGCTCCTGGCCTTGCTGTTCACCCATCTACCCGCCAACTGTCTACTGTCTCCTGGCCTCTGGGACACCTCACCTCCCCAGCAGTCCCTCTTCTCCCCTCACCTCTGGGGTCCCCAGCATCATCTTTTCAAGAGGCGTGGCATGTTAAGAAAACAAGAGGCAAAGGCATGGACTTCAAGCGGCTTCGGCTTTTTGGTCTTGCAAAAATCCCTCAGGCAGAAAATACTAGGGGGTGTATCTACCTAATTAAAATTCAGGAGAGGAAAAAAATATTCAGCAAACAAAATCCAAGAGAGCATCTCAAAACATTACTCTGCTTCACCATCATAGGCCATGCTGACGCTGGCTCCCTGGTGTTAGCATATTAAAAAAATGTTTTTGTTTTTTTTTTAAGTTATGGGAAAGAGCTTTAGCTTTAGACACCCAAGACGGCTCGGCTTAAAGTATGCATGCTTTGACCGTGTGCGCACACACACGATTTTAGAATATTTGTATATGTACAAAATCTTGGAAGATCTGTCTCACGGCTCTTTAGAACAGTTTCCAAAATAATGGCAGTATAAAATTACGTTGAAAATACTGTCTATTAGAATAAACTCTGCACTGTGACTTTAAGTCTCACTCAGGGGCAGTTAGTTGCGCTCATCAGGAATATGCATCCCAGTTGCTGTCGGCTGAACATTTCATCAAAAATGTCTATCCCCAAAGTAGCTACTACAAGCTTTTCAGTTATTCCTTTCTCGTCAATATCAGACATTTTGCTAACACAATGGGTGTTCAAACTGGGTTCTCATTAGCGAACATAATAGTATGTGCAGTGGCTAAACTATTTTAGAGACATACCCAATCCTTAAAATGAACAGTGTTTAAGAATCTGGAACCATGCTGTCCAATATGGTAGGCACATGTGGCTATTGAGCAACTGAAATGTAGGTAGTTCCAATGTTAACATAATATTTTGGATACACTTAGTTACACAAAATTTATTATTCACATATTTTTTTAAGTATGGTTCGCATTATATTTCCATTGGATGCCACTGGTCTTCAAGGTCGTTTATTTTAAAGATGGTGTGCGCAGTTTGATCCTTAATTGATACTGGGTGCTGCCAGAGGTTTAGTAGATTCTCGGCCCCCCAGTAAAACTGACATAATTGGCTCAATCCTGATGCTGGACTAGGGATTCATTTAATTTAGGTATCAAGCGCCATTATAGGTACTGAGGCAGATAGAACAGAGCAAAATAATCAAAATATCAACTTTTGACACAGATGATAGATGAGGCGCTTTTGTTTCAATTTACTAAGAAGCGACCATCTGACACAATTTGATCAGAAAACTTGCTTTCATTATAACCTGTTGGTCAACTTGCAGAGGAATAACTGAATCTCTCCTGTTCCAGAACACTGCCATTAGACTGGAGATTCTGGCCCTGGGCCCAGCTCTTTGCAGGGTCCTCGTCTGGACTCTTCCAAAGACCCTGCACCCACACACACATACACAAGGCAGCCATATGTGCCAGAGCCCTGCAGCCTGGTGGGTAGTGCCACTGTAAGCTGATGGATGGGAGCAGTGATGTAATGTAGGGGCCAGAAAACGGAGGTGACCAAGCTAGATTACAGCCTGGTACAGACCATTGCCCTGGTGACTGATCGGCATGGCTGCAGAATTGTAAGTGGGCTGTGTCTTTTTACACTAAGCCAAACTATTCTCAGTGGGCTGGGTCTTGAAGGCCATATATCAGTCTTCCCCATCGTACTAAAATAAAGGTGCAGCAATTCCAGGAAATTGTATTTATATTACATATATTAGCTAGAAGATTTATAGTCATCTTTAGTGATACATAAATTATATTTATAATGCACATCTATTCTGTATCCTGTGGAAGATTCTTATACTAATGACCTCCAATGAATCACACCTCCTAGTGTTTATACCCTTGCCAGTCCCTTCCCACCTCGACTCTGGCCTTGGCCGTGTGACTTGATTTGGTCAACGTAACATCAGCAAAGGTGACACAAGCAGGGGGTAGGTAAAGTTCGTGCACTCTTCAGTTTGTTGTCTTGCAACCCCAAGGCCACCATGCTGTGAAGTAGCCCAGATTTTTGGAAAGACAGACATAGATTGTCTCAAGTGCCTACCTCCCAGCTCACCCACCAGCTGAATGCAGCTGCATGAGTGTTAAACATTGTTGTTTAAATGTTTAAGGCCACTAGGTTTGGGGGGGTGTTGTTATGCATCAACAGATATTGGATACAATCCCCAAATTAGGTAAAGATACGTTCCCACACTCAGGGGCTTCTCTGTACCCCGATAACCTTGGCGTAGCATAGGTTAGTTTAAGCATTTATCAACAAAAATATTGTTGATGAAAATCTCTATTTGAATATAAAATGGGTTGATAATCTGCTTTATGTAAAGATTTTCCTCTGTTAAGATTAAAAATGTGATTCTAAGTGTAAAGCATTCGATTTGTAGATTAGTTCTCATTACTACTGGATGAGGTAGCCATGAGCTGAGTTTAGAGCCTATGTGAATTGATACACCAATATATGAAATTTGTCAAATCCTAATTACTTTTAAAATCTGGTTACTTCTAAGAGACAAAAATCCTTACTTCATGAAAATCTTAAAGTCATTTAAGTCAACTTAATATTTTAGCATAAAACAGAAGATCTACATTTTAGTTAGGGAAGCAAGGCCTCCATGCACAAAACTGTAAGAAACCCTTAAGAGAGTATGAATAAATGCAAAATTAATGCACACAGTCAGTAAGTACTCAGAGTTTAGAAAAAGAAAAGATTCATCTGGAATGGAATCTCATAGAAAAGTCTTAGAGAAAAGAAGCTCCCAGTTAAATACGGCAAACTGAACACATTCATTCCTTTCTGATATTGCCTCAAATGGCACAAAATAATAAGGACAAAGAAGAGAAAAGGTAACAGCAACAAAAGTTTTGAACAAATAGTATCTGACTTAGACTAGATAGTTAAAATGTGACCTGGAAATGAAAGGAACTCAGAAGCAAGCCAATTCTCTTTGTAGGACCACTGCCCTCAAAAATATACTCAGCAAAGTGGAGGCACGAAGTATCTCTCAAAGTGCGGTGTAGCATATAGAGTTGAAGGCAGGAATGCTTCGCAAGCTGAATGTTAACTGCAGCAGCCTGACCCCACCCTCAGTACTGACCACATGCGACTGTCCCTCCCTAATCCTGTAAGGTCTGAAGCACTGAACTCAGGTACACTAAGCACAGCTGAGGTAAGAGGTGGCATTATGACAACAAGTGTATTACATGAAAATCTTCTGTCAAATCAGATACCTCAAGTTCCCTTTTTCCACATCTCTAAGATCACTAGCAGCTAAATGCGTATTTTAAAGGCAAGAGATTAACCGTATCCTCCAGGAAAAAATGGCCACTCAATAGAAAAGACCTAAGAAAAAGAGTACAACCTGCAAATAAAGCTTCTGACAGATCTGAAGGACTTTACTCTTAGATAGGAAGAGAAAGCCCAAGAAACAGCAGATACTTCAGGATGACTTCTATCTAAAAGAAAGATAGTGACTCAATCAAGCAAGAAGAGACTGGGAAGAACAAGAGACCATGCAAGGAGCTACGGGGGGGGGGGGGGGGGGGGGGGGGGGAGTCTACAGTTGTATAGTTAAAATCCTCAGACAACCTCAGAAAACATTTCACATTCATTGAACTATTAAAAGATGCTGTAAAAAAAAATCCAGAACCCTCAAAGAAAATGAAAATTATGTGATAGGAGAAATTTGTAAGTCCAACAGGAGCTTTGGAAGCCAAAGTGGACACAATGTCCCAGCAAACAGAACAAAATTAAATGAGATGAAAAGTGAGAAAAGTAGAACTTGAAATTAGTGTCAGAAGTCAGTCATCCAAATAAAAGGTATGGAAAGGGGGAGGCAATGATGAAAGGAATAAGAAAATGTTCAATAAAGAAGGAGTTTTCAAACAGTAAATGTACACCAAGTTTCAACAGAATGGATGAAAAAAGATACAATGTGAGATTTTAGAAAAACTTTGGACAAAATCACCTTGAAAAGCTTCTAGGGATGGAAGGGAAAGATCAAAACAGACAATTAGAAATTAAAATGGCAGCTATTTAACATGCAAGTGAAAATAACAGGGAGTGAGGCCTTTAAAATTCTGCGGAAGGAGGACTTCCAGCCTCAAATACCCAGATCAGAAATAAATTAACAAACAAACAAACAAACAAACAAACAAATTTGGAGGGCTGAAGACAACTTTTTTCAGACAAGTGAGTTCTTCAAAAGTCAACCTAACCTCCCTTGTAATTTTTCTCAGGAAGTTACTAGAGTCTGTGCTTCAGCAAAACAAGGGAGCAAGCCAAAAAAGAAGTGTAGAATCCAGGAAGCAAAGGATCCAGCTCAGGGGAGAAGCACAGGGAATCCTCAGGTCAGAGGTAGAAGGAGATTGAGCATCCAAGGCTGTTCTCTGTGCCGCGGTCCCCAAGAGCAACCAGTCCAGGTCAGAGTCAAAGCACCACACCTTTCAGAAAGTCTGTCTCTAAGACAATAATGATCACTTCAGTATGTTCAGACACTTTGAGTGCAGAGTTATCCTTCTGGAGGATTGTTTAGAGGTTCATAGAAAAATAAAAGTAGCATATTAACCTTAAGGGAAAGCAGTTATACAAGCGTGAAAACGCAATCACAGAATACTGCACAGCTTGTCTCAAAAAACATTTCCATAGGCTTAATAATTAAAACATTGAACATTAGGCTAATCAAAAGGCATGGTATAAATTTATTCAGAGGATGGGGGAAGGGGTATAATGGCGACAGTTGGTAGTGGGGAAGGAGGAGGATATAAATCTTCAGGGTTTTTTTAAATTTTTTAATGTTTATTTATTTTTGAGAGAGACAGTGAGAGAGTGCAGGGGAGGAGCAGAGAGAAAGGGAGACACAGAAACCAAAGCAGACTCCAGACTCTGTACTGTCAGCACAGAACCCAATGTGGGGTTCGAACTCATGAACCCTGAGATCATGGCCTGAGCCCCAGTCGTATGCTCAACCAACTAAGCCCCTATATCTTCAGTTTTTGAAGTACGAAGGCAACAATATTCCAAACTTAAATCAGATAGGAAATGGCAGTATAAACATGCCATCTGGAAATATGAAAGTAAATATCCAAAGGAACAGCTTTAAAAGTCAAAAGAAAAAATGATTACCTGTTGTAATTGTGAATGGGGAAGGAGGATTCTTTGACCAAAAGCCACATCTATATAATCAATTAAATATTACTTCTGTTTTAAAACAAAAAAACAAAAAACCTAAGGGAAGCTGAGCAAGCTAGGATCTGGAGAGGGGGAAGGAAGACAGTTCTGCTCAACTCTGCTATGTTTCAAGTAACATGATGGACCACAGAGCTTACAACCCAGTGGGAGAGATGTAGCCCAGCTAGGAATGATGCTTTTGAAAAACCACAGAGAGATCCATTGTTTATAGCCTTAACAACATAGTTGTATTTCAGAAGACTGATAAGAGGAAGGGGGGGGGGGGGGCGGAAATCAAGCAACTCTGAAAGAAAGAACAGCATGAGAAAAGGAATGGCTTAGCAATGCACATGGCAATTAGCCAGACCCTGAGGATTTCAGCCTGGCTGGAGGACTATGGAGTTGGGGGCTAACATTACACAGGGGGAGCCAGATTCTGCTTTGAGGAGTTTGCCAGCTCCAGGCCTTTCAGCCAACATCCAATCTGTGGCTCCTGTGGATGTTGCTATCTTGGAGCCATGCACTAACCAGAAACTTAATCATGAAGCCTCTGACTATTATAGACACCCCATCTGAACTTCCAAGACCCTTACTTTTTTCTGTGGTCTCTCTGCCCCCCAAATCTGGAATTAAGTCTAAGACCACCAAAAGATGGTAAGACCATCCAGCAGGATGAATTCTAGAGCCCTAGCAAGTTTAGATAATTGTATCGTATTAGTGTCAATTTTCTGGTTTTGATCATTGTACTATGGCTATATATGAGAATTCCTGGTTTTTAGAAAATACACACTGAAGCGTTTAGAAATAAAAGGGAATCATGGTGCTAGCCTTAATCAATTCAGAAAAAAATATGTGCATGTTTGTATATATACACATTTCTATGCATACACACGCGCGCACACACACACACACACACACACACACACACACACACACACACATCTATCTGTGTATATAGAAAAGGATATAGCAGGGGCACCTGGGTGGCGCAGTCGGTTAAGCGTCCGACTTCAGCCAGGTCACGATCTCACGGTCCGTGAGTTCCAGCCCCGCGTCAGGCTCTGGGCTGATGGCTCAGAGCCTGCAGCCTGTTTCCGATTCTGTGTCTCCCTCTCTCTCTGCCCCTCCCCCGTTCATGCTCTGTCTCTCTCTGTCCCAAAAATAAATAAAAAACGTTGAAAAAAAAAATTTAAAAAAAAAAAAGAAAAGGATATAGCAAATGTAGTAGAATGTTAACATATGGGGGATCTGGGTAAAAGATATCCAGAAATTTTTTGTTTTCTTCCAACTTTTCTGTAAGTTTTAAATAATGTAAAAATTATGTTAAGAGGAAACAATGCTTCAATATCACAACAAACGTATATAGTAGTGATTCCCAAAGTCCTTCCTAGAAGAGGCATATAATCATTTAGTCAGATAACCATTATTGGGAAGAAGTCAAGGACCCAGATCTTTAAAGGGCTGCTGTGCACAGGGTCCCTAATACCCAGAAAACTAAAGCACCTTTCTGATCTCCTGTTACAGCAGAGATATTTGGCATTAGGTAATAAATGGATTTCAGACCCAATCCTACTTATGTCACAATGGGTCTACTGAATCCATAGACCTACCTAGTGGTGATTACTGCAATTCTTAAATATGTAAATGGAATAGACATACTAATCCATGAAGCTCTCACAATAGACATTGATTTGTTCCTTAAACAGTAGAGTAAAAGAATTGTAATCAGAAAGGTCAAATGAGAGCCCCTGAAGGTATCCCTAGCTTTAGAAAAACTAATAAATTAAAAACCAAGATTGCTTCCCAGAGAAAATTAGATTAGGGCCACTCTTAGACTTAAATGATGCAGTGGTGATGATCCACATTCCCATTTTTATTCTAGTTTACCAGTATGCCCCCTATAAAAACCTGATGAATTATGGTGGATAGCAGCACACTACCACAAATCTAACCAAGCAGTAGCCCCAATTGCAGTTATTATGCCAGATGTGGTCAGCTTTTCCAGGTAAGATTAACACAGCCTACAGAATGTGGCATGCAGGTATTGATCTGGCTAATGCGGTCTTTCTCCTACCTATCAAGAGGAAAGGTCAGAATCTCATTGTATTCCCATATGATGGACAACAATGTATATTCATAGTCTTGTCCTAGATTATTAATTCTCCTGCTTTCACATCATATTCCCAAAGCAACCTAAAATATCTGGACATTCTGTAGAACATCACATTGATCTGGCGTATTGATGACATCATGTTAGCCATTCTTGATGAGCTACAAGTATCAAGGATTCTTGATGTCTTTGTAAAATATATGAGGTTTATGGGGTGAGATGTAAATCCTACCAACATTCAGAGTCTTGTTACCTCCAAAGTTTTGAGGTCTAATGCTCCAGAGCATTCTAGGATTCCACCCCCAAAGTAAAGGACAATATATTATATCTTGTGTCTCCTACATACAATGCTTGATAGCCCATTGGATTTTTGTGGGAAGTATGATCCATACTTGAGAATACTGCTCTCTTTTATCAAATGATTCTGAAGGCTTACAGTTTTGACTGGGGCCCAGAGTAGATCCAAACTACAATATAAGAACTCTGACACTTGGGTCATACTTTTGGGCAAATTTAATGTATTAGAGGTAGACAAAATTATCTTGGGGAGTCTAGGCAATCTCCAAGTAGAGAACACAGCACAGATCATTAGCATTCTATATGTACAAGGAGCAGAGGGAATCATGTACTATTTGAAAAATAGCTCCTGGCATGCTAGAGACGGAGCATCTCATCAGGGGACATCGAGTGACCATGTACCATGAATGCCCATCATGGCCCACATAGTCTCAGAAGCAATCCACCATACAATTAAAGTGGGACATCTGGGATCAGTCTCAAAGCAGGCCCAAAGGTCACAAAGAATCTGCAAAAATAGCCCAGATTTCCATGACACCTACCAGTCATGAACAGATACTTTCCCTTGGCTTATACCTGAGGACCTTATGGTGGCAGTTCCCTATGATCAGCTAACAAAACAAGGAAAACATGACTTTGATTCTTGGGCTCAGACCCTTCAGGGATGAGAGTTTGGGTCATCCCATCAAACAAGACATCTAAGCTAGCAAAAGTGATAGCTGAGGGTATGAACAATCTAGAACAAATGATTAAAAAAGAGAGATGATGAGTATTAGTTGTGACTTCAGGACTAGCTGACCAATGGAGCTGTACTATTTAGTGGTCCTAGAAACTGTGACCAACCAGAATCCTGGAGAATCTTCATTTTAGTGAAATGAATTAATGTGAGAAGCAGTGAATCTGAATAGGGTGGGCTGTAGTTGATGCTGTCAGTGTCCCACACAAATCATTTTTACGGGGTTGTATACCCATTCTCTCAGCTGCTAGGAGTATGGCCTGATAGTAGCTCATAGGCATGCCATTTATGCAAACTTGTCCTCAGCCCAAGGAAACTATCTTTCTCAGAAGGAGTGAGGAGTTGGGAATTGTATCCTATCAACATTGGCAAGGAATAACAGGGTGTTGGGTACAAAAGACAACGCCATTTACCCTCCAGACCTTCCCTCTCCCACCCCAGTGAGGGGTTACACTTTATCTGAAAGTATATTTCTTCCTCTGCCTCTTTCCCTTCCTTATCCCATGGGCCTCCTTTGCTCTTTCCTTTTTATGAAATACATGCACCTAAATCCTTGTTTCATGACCTCACACATCTGTGATACTGATATGACTCTTATTTGAAAATCTGTGGACTGACGGAACTTTTGCTACCAATTTTTACTAAGCTATACATTACTTAAGAAGCTAGCTGTTAAAATAATGTTCCTTCAGGATTTCTCCCAGTGCTAATGCATATTTTTAATGAGCTTAAAAAAAAGAACAAAGGTAGGGTTGAGCTCAAACAGCATACCAGGACGTTTATGAAAGTCATATTCGGTGTTATACGTTTGTGAGGTAATGGTGAAGAAGGGATTGGAGAACAGGAGGGGAAAGGTCTCCTGCTTCCCTAGATCATCGCTGTGCTCTCCGTCACTCCTGCCTGGAAGCTCCAGTGAGTGTGTTTATCTCCTTTTTTCCAATGTTTCTAACACTATGACAAAAGCATCATTTTAGAGAGACTAATTTGGCAGTGGACCAGAATGGATTGGAGCTGGCTAGGCAACCCATAGAGAACCTGTTACAGAGAGAAGAGTGTAGATATAAAATGGCAGAGGCCTGTGTTTTCATAGTGGCCACAGAAATGGAAAGGAAGGAGTGGAAATTAGATTTATTTTAACCCAAGTGTCCTCAGCCCCAACCACCCTGTGGACTCAACATTGAGGCAACATTAATACCCCAGATTCCCTGGATCATTATCCCCACCTGCTGGTGTCAACCTCATCTTCCCCATTCATTCGTGGTCTAGCCAAAGGGAGCCTTGTACTGCTCATGTCCTTCTGCCTCAGCCTCCCCCTGGATGTTCGCTGGAAGACGGTGAAGACTATCTGTCTCCCAACCCCAATTTGTTCTTTTCATGAAGACTTACAGCACAATGAGCACTGACCAAGAGTTTCTTTAGATAATATTGATTCATATCCCACCATCATGTATCATTGATTATTTCATATGGATATACATTGCCTCATCAATTAGATGGTACATTTCTTCGGGGAACATACTTTTTCTGTATAATCAATGGTGTGTTGTGTGTATGATGGTATAAGGCATATTGTTCACACACAAAGTAGACGATACTGTGGTGGAGCCCTTCCCTAAAGAATAGGTGAAAACCTCACAAGGGAAGGCAACTTGTATGTGTGTGCATGTGACCTTCCTCATGACTCTGTAACATAGACTACCCATTCAGACTGGATGTTACCATATGTGGGAGACAAAGGAGCAAAAATTGTACAAAAGGCAACCACCCCCCGCCCCACCCCACACGGTGCTTGGGGCTCAGCCTTTTCGGTCTTAGCCCCCTGAGCCCATGCTGGCACAAATAAAGCTGATTTCTGGAAAGAAAAGCCTTGGTGTCCCTACTCTGTGTGTGCGACTCACAGCTACAGTACAAGTGAGTAACCTGGACAAAGTTTCCAAGCCACTGCCTAAAGAGAAGAAAAACTTTCATTCTATATATGATAGTAGAAATGACTGTAAGTGAAAGGACCATCTATTAATGTGATATGATTATGTTATTAATCGGGGCTGTAGTACACTAGCAGCTAAGACCTTTGAGAGAGTTAAAGTAGAAATTAAAAATGGCTGAGACAGGTGGTCAAAGAAATAGAATGGCTCTTGGGCCTGTAGGAAGGGATTACACACAGTCAGTAGGTACTTACAACTCAACATGCCACTAGTCCATCAAGAGAAGGGCAGCCACGGCAAAGAGAAAAGGAAGAGTGGCAGAGGCCAATATTGGTAGTACCTCCTCCCAAGCCCTCTGACACCAGGGAAAGGTACCCCCAATCATGTTTAAAACAAAACAAAACAAAACGCAGTTTGCTACATGCACACACAAGCCCTACGAGGGAAGCTAATGGAAATACACTATTTTGCTCAATGGCTGCTTGGCTCGGGGGGGACACCACTTTACTAAACAGCAACAATACTTTAGATCTGATCATTGTAACCCTGTGATCTATAGTAAGAAATGTGTGTGTTCACCCTTCTTCCTGTTCCTGGCACTGAGCTCCCAAACCCCTTGGAATTTCCTGTGATGAGAGCAATAAAGGTAGCTTGTGTTACATTAATGAAGCAACTCAGGGAAAGCACCTATGGAAGGGGGCTGGTCACCAGTGGAGCCAACAAGCAGTTAAGAGTTAGAATTTTCACTCCCACTGCATCACCACCCCCTCCATCTCCTAGAAGGGGAGAGGCTGAAGATTGACCAATGGCAGAAGATTTAATCAACTATGCCTGAGTAATGAAGCCTCCATGAGAACCCAAAAGGAGAGGATTTGGAGAGGATTTGCCCTGTACATCTCTCCCATCAGGCTGTTCCTGAGTTATACCCTTTTATAATAAACTGGCGATTTAATAAGTAAAATGATTCTCTGAATTCTAGGAGCTGTTCCAGCCAATCAATCAAACCCAAGGAAGCAATTGTTGCAACTCCTAACTCAACTGTTCAGAAGCCCAAGTGACAACATGGATTAATTGGTGACTGAAGTTGGGGCTTAGTGGGGACAGTCTTGTAGGACTGAGCCCTCAAACTGTGTGATCTGACACTATCTCCGGTAGTGTCAGAATTGAGTGCAATTCTAAGACACCCAACTGGTGTCAGAATAGCTCGGTGGTGTGTTAAGAAAACACAAACACATTAGAATTGGTGGCAGAACCACAGCTGGCAATCAGAGATGGAACCAGAATGAGAATGACTCAGTTATGCAACTGCTATTACGCAACTGCTTTCTGAAAGCTAATTCGGCCAGGTACTTCCCTTCCCCAAAGGCGTATACAGAACCAAATGAAATCAAACATGCTCATTAGGAGCTACAAACGCAGTTTGTGAGGAGTTCCTTGAAATTCATAGCATAGTGTAATGGGAAATTAAGACCAAGGATAAAAATGGAGTAGTATTTAATTTTGTCTTGAATAGCTAAGATTTTGGCAGGTAAAAAGACAGGCGAGTCAAGATTTTTCCTCCTATACTATAATTGTTTTTCAGATATACTCTAGTTCCGAGGTAAAAAGACAAACCCATCGCCACGATTGGATCAGCAGTTCAAAAACAAAACACAAATCCAGCTGACAGTGGACCAAGGAGGTCATCCTTGTGCAAAAAAAAAAAAAAAAAAAAAAAACAAAACAAAACAAAAAAACCCAAACCAAAACAAAACAAAACAAAAAACAATGCCCACGTAGGAATAAAAGTTCAGAGCTGTGAAAGAGAAAGTCTGCCAGTAAAATCAACTCCTTTTCCTGGTTCAATACCAAACCCTGCACTGAGCAACCTTGAAAGTCCTTCGATTCAAGGGGAAGGCATTCAAGGCAGGAGGTTCGGCACGGGTAGTTAAATGCAGAGGTTGTGCTTCCTTGATTTTGTAGCCTTAGAAAACAGGGCCCTTCCATTACTGCTAATAATGGAGGCCGAGAAGCAGACAAGAATGCTTCGCTTTTGAAGCTAAATCCCCACAGGAGAGCTGCTTTGCTCTGTGTAGGTAGAAAGAGACAAAGAGTTGCAAGAAAACAGTCACATCCTCAGCACTTTTATCTCCTTGCTGCCTAGCTACTTTCATAGGTTAGAGTGTGGAGAGGGAAATTCTTACAGAAGCCCGAGAATAAGCATGCGCCTCTCTCTCCTGAGCTTCAGGAACACAACCTGCGCAGAGGCACCCCATGAGACAGCGGGCTGCCCTTGACCAATAAGGTTTGGGAAAATGTTCTTACCTCTTCTTGTCTCTTCATGTAGAATCTTTTTTTCCATTGGTTCTTTGGGCTTCCTCCTCAGGCTCCAAGAGGAAGAGAAAGATTGCTGTATTATTTCAAGCCAAAGATATAGTATGGTTTAAAAATAAGCAAGGGCGAGAAGCTTAAATAGCGTCCGTTTCCACCACCTTCTCACTTCAGTATCTCAACGTGGTAATGCCCGTTTCTGCTAACGACAAGCCAGTGAGTGCTTGCTCAGTCCATCATGGGCTCCTCTGGCTCCTAAAAACAGCTTTCAAATCTTAAGCCCGAATTTGACTTTCAGGTATTCTGAGAGAACAGTAAGGAAAGGGAAGAAAAGGGATACCTGAATAGGAAAATATTTCCCTGAGCAGAGGGGAGAAAAATCCACTAACTACAGAGCAGTATTAAAAAGAGACACAGACGGGGTGTCTGGGTGGGTGGCTCAGTTGGTTAAGCGCCAACTTCGGCTCAGGTCATGATATCACAGTTTGTGGGTTCGAGCCCCACATCGAGCTCTGTGCTGACAGTGCAGAGCCTGGAGCTGTTTCAGATTCTGCGTCTCCCTCTCTCTCTGCCCCTCCCCTGCGCATGCTCTGTCTCTCTCTCTCAAAAACAAATAAGCATTAAAAATAAATACATAAAAATTTTAAAAAAGAAATAAAAGAGAGAGAAACAGAGACAGACCGAAACCCAAACTACATGTATCTAGAGATTTTGTGGGGAATTTGATTTTCAGATCTAGTAGACTAAAAAGTTTAAAAACTTAACATGAACAAAGAGGATTTAATAGAGACATGTATGTATACTACTAACTTTGTATTCTGAAAACAGACATTCTCAAATACTTCTGGAACAAAATTTGTTTGGATAGTAGATTACTGAAAGCCTTTTAAGACGCCTAATATGCAATAAAACTGGAAATAAGCGAAAACAAAATATGCACTTATCAACCACGAGAAAATTTTAACAAAATTCTTGGTTAAGAACAAAAAAATAAGCCCTAAAGTTACAGACTGTTCAGAAATCATGAAACTATTAACTATTAGCATTTAATTGTTACTTGTGTGTCACTTTTTCTTAACACTACTTTATACTTAATCCTCATCACTCTATGAGGTAGATGCCTTTCTCTCCATGTTTCAGGTGAGGAAACAAACACACAGAGCTCAAATAGCTTGCCCCAGGTCACAGAGGTATTTAGTGGCAGACTCAGAATTTGAACCCAGACATCCTAGTTCTAAGGCCCACATCTCTAACCACTAGACTGTAAAATTTCATAAAACCCCACAGGAACGGCCCAAGTCAAAGAGGAAAATTCATGGCCTCAATAGCTTTTTATTTTTTAAAAAACAGATTGCATAACACAAGATTCCAGTATGATGGCACTCTTAGCAAATGAGCCTATTTCCTCCTTCTGCACTAAATGCATAGGGAAAGAAAGAACCAAAACCAAAGTAGAAATGGTGTTGCCCTGAAGATTGACCTGGTCTGAGTCACTGTGTTGAGGTGAGACCCACAGACCTGCGAACATTACATAGACTCAAGCTAAGGATTGAGAAGAATCGTGACTTTGACTAACAATGCCATCAACATTACAGGATCTATACATATGGAGTCAGAATTGTTTCTGTGTATACAAAGTCAAAATTGAGTTCTGTGATGACAATTGTAATGATTTTGATTACAGTAACTTACTAAATTGCTATAAATGGGGACCTTTCGGGATGAAGTGGTTAGGAGCCCAGGCTGTGGCATCAGACCTTGGCTTGAGGCTATGGCTTGGCCACCTGCTAGTTTGAGGACCTTGGTAAAGTTACTGAACCTAATTTTCCTCTTATATAAAGTGGGAAAAACAATAGCTACCACCACCACCCCATCTCCTGAAGTTGTTGTAAGAACTAATTATAAAGCACTCAGTAAGGTACCTGGCACAGAATAGCTTCATTCTCTCACTTTATATATGTTCTAGACACATGCAACACTGGAAAATAAAGTGCTACCAGAAGACCAAAAATTCAAGAACATCCACCCTTCAAAAGTCAGAGTAGACAAATAAATTGTCAAAGGAAACCGTAAGACTTCAGAGCCTCTGTAATAACAGGCTAGGGTATTTGGACAAGCCCTCTTGATAACAAAACAAACAAACACAAACCTAAAATCTCTTGGCAAAATGTTAAAAACAAACAAAAAAAAAAAACAAAAAAAAAAAACCCCACACGTTTCTTAAAAGAAAGAGGTGCTAACAACACAGTTAGAAATAACCAGAACAAAGGGAACTCCAGAGATAAATGAACACAGAAGCCACTTTTGTCCTGAGGAAAGCTTTGCTCTCATTAGACTTGAACTTGCATTGCTAAAGAATTTGGGTCACAAAAGGGCCATATGTCAAAGCTAAGACTCACACAAAATGGAATGTCTAATGGGAGACTGTCACCTCAATAAGCTAGGACCCAAACAGAAGGAAGAACCAGAGGAATCCAGGCCTTCTGTGAGATCTTACAACTGAGATAGACCCAGAACTCAAGGCTTGAAGTAGGATTAGAGTGGTCCTGGACTGCAATCACCCTCAGGTGCCAAGCAGAAGCCAACTCAAATGCTCTCTGGAAGACTGTAGCTTTGGTCTAGTTCTCCACCGGTTCCTAGAGATAGTTCCGAGTACAATAGTCTGGAATTGATGATGAGGATGTAGGCTAAAAACAAGTTATCTTCAGGGAGAAAAGCAGAATCAGTCATGTATGCATGCATGTGTGCACATGCACGCGTACACACACACACACACACACACACACCCTGGGACACAAACCCACACAAGATTTGGCCTGACTATAAGAATTCTGATTATGTTTAACGAAACATGTAAGCTATGCATCTGCAGGGAACAGGAAATTTTTATCCAGTGATCTTGCAAATGAGAAAGAGAATCAAGTAGAACTTCTGGATTTAAAAAATGTGACGGGCGCCTGGGTGGCTCAGTCGGTTAAGCGGCCGACTTCGGCTCAGGTCATGATCTCTCAGTCAGTGAGTTCAAGCCCCGCGTTGGGCTCTGTGCTGACAGCTCAGAGCCTGGAGCCTATTTCAGATTCTGTGTCTCCCTCTCTCTGACCCTCCCCCCGTTCATGCTCTGTCTCTCTCTGTCTCAAAAATAAATAAACGTTAAAAAAAAAAAATTTTTTTTAAATGTGATAACCAAAGTGAAGAATTCAGTGGATGAGTCAACAGAAGATCATGAATAGGGTTAAAAATCAAAACAAGTTATCCAGATTGTAGCCCAGGGAGACAAACAGGAAAACCAGGAAGAAGTAAAAGGTACAGATGTTAAAGTCAAGGGTATTCAGGGTCCCCAAAGAAAAGAGTAGCACAGAGACCACATTCGAAGAGATATGGCTGAGAATTTTCCTTCACCAATCCAGACTCAAGAAGCTCAGTGAATTCTAATTGTGATAAATAAAAATCAGTCCATACCTAGATACAGCATAACCTTCTAAATACCAGAGACAAGGAGGATACTCTGATATCAAATCTGAGAAAAAACAACAGATTTTCTTAAAAAGAGTGTTGGACTGACAGCAACAAGACAGAAAACAGAATAATCTTTTAGTATGTTGAAGATCATGATCAACCTAAAATTCAGAGTGAAAATATTTCTAGAACCAAGGTGAAATAAAGACATTTTCAGAAAACAAAAAGCTTATCACCCAAACAAAGGAAAATCTAACAAATGCCCATTGGGTAGCAGCAAATATGATCCAAAACTGATGATCAGAGAAGTGAAAAGGATTTGTGAAGTCATGTAAAAAAACCTTGAACACATAAACTAGGTCTCGTGGGTTCTAACTATAGAAAGGTCATTACTTTTCTGAAAGGAGGGTACAGTTACCAATTAACTTTAGACTTGTTATGTTGATACCACAACTTGATAGGTTGTGATTTTTAGGATAAGATGTAAAAGGAATAGAAAAAGTGTATAATGCCTAAACTAGTAGAGGAAAAATGGAATTTTAAAAAAATTAACAGACGCAGGAAACAGTTCCACAACACAGGAGAACAAAGCACAAAGTAAAGTTAGATTTAAGCCAGATGAAAAAGTGATCACACTTTATTTAATTGAAACATACAGAAGAATGAGGAAAATCTCTATCAGCTTAAAAATATATATCCTGAAAATCGGGGTGCCTGAGTGGCTCAGTCGGCTGAGCATCCAACTTTGGCTTAGGTCATGATCTCACAGCTTGTGAATTCAAGCCCCACGTCAGGCTCTGTGCTGCCAGCTCAGAGCCTGAAGCCTGCTTTGGATTCTGTGTCTCCCTCTCTCTCTGCCCCTCCCCCACTTGTGCCACGTCTCTCTCTGTCCCTCAAAAATAAACATTAAAAAAATTATATATATATATATATATATATATATGTATATATACACATATGCATATATACATATATACATATACGTGTATACACACACACACATATATATATATAATCACCTTATACATGAAAAAAAGCAAGAGGCAAAAAAATTACCTATCACCTTTTGTGGAAGAAAGAATAGAAGTGAGCATGCTTATTTTTGAAAAACAAAGCATAAATGAGAAATAAAATCAGTGTCCTATGGGGGTACAGGGGGTTGGTATCTACAAAGTAGAAGGGATAGAGAAAGGAATGAGACTTGTAAGTATACCTTTTCATATAGTTTTGACTTTTGAACCATGTTAATATTTTATGCATTCAAAAAATAAATTTAAACATGAATGGGGAAAACATGAAAGTTGAATGCAAATAGAAACAAAAGAACCCAACCATCTATCACATTGGCCATATTCATAATTATACACCTAATTACACAGAAGGAAAAATACTAATCCAAACAATTTCTGAGCACAGTACTCTGACAATACACCCTCAATGGAATACAGTCTAGTCTAAGGACAAAAAGAAAGCTGCGAAGAAATTTTTTAAGTGACTTAGTTTGTTGTTGATGAAGCCATTATGAAATATTCTGAATGAATCACAGGACTGAACAAATATATTGTTGGGAACCCAGGTTCTCATTGTGGGAGAAGACAGGTACAAGTATCAAAGGTGGACAGAAGAAAAAAAAAAAATCCTGTAGTATTAGGATAGAATTAGAAACCTCATTAGTATAGGGTCACCTGGGTGGCTTAGTAAGTTAAACGTCCAACTCTTGATTTCGGCTCAGGTCAGGATCTCAAGGTTTGTGAGATGGATCCCCCATCGGGCTCCATGTTGACAGCATGGAGCCTGTTTGGGATTCCTTCTCTCCCTCTCTCTGTGCCCCTCCCAACTTCATATTCTCTCTCTCTCTCTCTCTCTCTCTCTCTCTCTCTCAAATAAATAAATAAAACATTAAAAAAAAAAAGAAACTGCATTAGTGTAACTTGAGATTTCTTAGCTTTTCACAGAAGGAGCTGGAAGCAACCTCATCTCTGTACCCAAAGTGCCTCTAGCATTCAGACCTCGGTTGAACATTATGACATCTTGGAGAAAAGAAGGATTTCAGGGCTGAGACAGGGTAAGTTAAAAGAGAAGCTCTGAAGATCTTGACCAGAGAGTAAAGAAGTGCTCTCACACCTGGTGGGTAATGTCACAGAATGGGCCCCCCGATACTGGGAGCTTGAAAGAGCTCAAGATGGCCAGACCATGGGTAATTTAACTTCAAAATGAGTAATGACAGGAATTGATCACAATACTGAATCAACAACTCATCCACAAATCCACTCTGATCCTGAACCCTTTTTTTTGGTGGGGGGAGGACAGAGAGACAGGATGCATATGCACATGGGGGTGGGGCAGGGGAAGAGGGAGAGAATCTCAAGCAGACTCACCCAGGGTGGATCCCCACATGGGGCTCCAGCTCATGACCTCAGCTAAAATCAAGAATCGGGTGCTTTACCAACTGGGCCACCCAGGCACCTCCTAAAACTTTATTTTAAAAGGGATGGGGCAAGAGAAGAGAGAAAGGGAAAGCTTTTCTTCAGAATGCCAACAACCAGGTGGAGAAGGAAAGATAGAAATTGAAAACCATTGTTTTGCAACAGTAAAAATCACCAACGGAAGATGAAATATGGGGTAAGAGATTGCTGGGGACCACAATGTAGAGAAACCCGACAGACACCTACCTTAACCAAGGGATCAAACATATTATAACGGGATAAACTATACTATTTGCCCCTAACACACTCACTGATGAGAACACAGCATCATCTGTGTAATATTCCTGCCAGAAATATTTACCCAGACCTAAAGAGGGAAGGAGTCAGACAAATACAAATAGAGCAATATCCTGCAAAACCACCACGCTGGATTCTTGAAAAAAGAGATCGACAACAGACAGACACACAGACACTGAGATGGAAAAACAAAACAAAACAAAAAAAGTCTGGGTCTCTGTTCTACATTAGCGAAAACTAAATGGAGTTCAAGACCCTTCGTTGGATCCTGAGTGGAGAAAGTTTTTAAAAGACCTTGTTGGGACAATTGAGGATATCTAAATATGAACTATTAGATGATAATGTTGTATCAATGTTAAAATTCCAAAGTGGATCATTATATTGTGGTAGGAGAAGGTCCATGGTCTTCAGAAATAAAGGCTCAGCTCTCAAGTTCAAAAAATACTTAAGTGTATGTACTTATGAATTTGCATACACAAAAATTCATACACACAAATTCATTTGCATACACACAAATTCATACACACAAATTCATTTGCATACACACAAATTCATACACACAAATTCATTTGCATACACACAAATTCATACACAGAATTTAGCAGAGTACCAATGATTGGTGAATCTAATTGGTAGTTTTCCTTGCAAATTTTCTGTAGATTTGAAATTTTTCAAAATCAAAAGTTGGGGAAAAGTTAACTGAAATATACATTTAAAGCACATATGATTATATTAGATGTACACAAGGAAAATATCCAACTGTATGCAGTATATAAGAGAGCCATATTCAACATGAAGATTATTTTTAATGTTCATTTATTTTTTTTGAGAGATACAGAGCGTGAGTGGTGGAGGGGGCAGAGAGAGAGGGAGACACAGAATCCAAAGCAGGCTTCAGGCTCTGAGCTGTCAGCCCGGAGCCCTACGTGGGACTCGAACTCACGGACTGAGAGACCATGACCTGAGCTGAAGTCAGATGCTCAACTGACCGAGCACACACGCACCCCTGAAAATGAAAATATTTTAAAAAGGTAGTTCTGGTGGCTCTATAAACACCAGACAAGATAAATTGTAAGCAAAAAGCATTACCAGAAAAATTAACCTCAATGATTTTTCAAAAAGTTCAATTCACAAATATATTTAAAAATTCCAAAACTGTATGTCTAATAAAATGGCTTCAATATATAAAGCCACAGCAACACAGTACAAGGAGAAATAGAAAAATCTACATTCTTAACGAGAGGTCTTAACCTAAATCTCAGTTGTTGATGGACCAAGCAGCCAAAGCAGAACTCAAATGAGTGGAAATACCCACATACACAAGAATCTAAAGTTTAGCATCCATAAACACCTTCTGTAATACTAGGAGATATTCTCTCACTAAAGAAAAAAATAAATCCAGAAAGAAGACCTCGAATATAGAAAGCAAGGGTAATCAAAGCAATTAAAAACCAAAATAAAAAAGCTCTAAAACTTCTTCTTTACAGAAAAAAAATAACCCTAGAACTATTGTCTTTATATATATATATATATATATATATATATATGTATATATGTGTGTATGTATATATGTATATACATATATACATACACACAATTTTATATATATATACACATATACATACATATATATATATACATATACATACATATATATATATATATATATATGATGGGGGGAGGGGCAGAGAGAGAGGGAGACAGAATCTGAAGCAAGCCTCAGGCTCTGAGCTGTCAGCACAGAACCTAATACGGGGCTCAAACTCATGATTGGTGAGATCATGACCTGGGCCAAAGTCGAACACTTAACCAACTGAGCCACCCAGGACCCCCGAGATTATCTTAATAGGATAAGTGGATGAAATTAAGAAGGAACTAAAAACATGGAGACATGGTTATTTTGTACAAAAGGAAGCTATAGATTCTGATTAAGTCTGGAAGATAGAAAAATATTTAGATGCATATCAAAAATGTAAGATTAACTACTAGAAAAATACAGTGTATTGTTCCTAAATGACCTGAGTAAAAAAACAAACAAACAACAACAAAAAAAACCAGGAACAGGAACAAAAGCAAACAAATAAGAAGTTAATCAAAGACAGGAAAAGTAACAAATCAAGAAAATAAGAAGCATGGTAAAATATGGTATGTCAATCCAAACATGTCTGTGACTCCAACAGATGGCTTGTAGGAGGAGAAACAAAGCTAGGAGCTATTTACAAGAGATACCCCTAAAATAAAATGGCACCACAAAGTTGAAAATAAGGAGATCAAAAAAGTACATACCAGAAAAATACCAAGAGGAGCACAATAATAATGTCAGACAATACAGTTTGAGGCAGACATCACTAACAGAAGACAAAGAGGTGTATTTTTATTTTTAAAACATTATAATCCACAAAGATCATAATAGTCACACACAGATGTGCATTATTCCCAGAATTTCAAAATACAGAATGCAAAAAAGCCTCATAAAAATATAAATAAGGAAAATTTATAACCACAGTAGGTCTAACACCCTTAGAATCCATTCCTATGCAATTTCTCCAAGTTTCTCCTGATTAGCAAAATCTTACTATTTGTGTAGTGTCTAGGTTACTTTTTCTCAGGTCTCAGTATATCTCCATCCCTAGAGCATGCTAAGAATTGACCCTAGTGATACAGCCAATGGTAACAAGGATGGCTGTGGTGGGTCTTGAGGAGAATGACATCCCATTTCAAGACATCTGCCCTGGTTGAGGTGAGCACGTAGGTTTCAAGCAAAGGAAGGCACCTCTCTTCAGATTTTGGCAGACAAGATACTTCCACTGACAAGGGAAGCTTGGGGTGACTTGGGCTTCAAGATCGTTAGTTTTCTCAGTCTAACCAGACATTTCTATTCCAAGTTTTGGGATCCCATTCTTTCCTATTAATGCCCTAAACTTTAATGAAAGAAACTTGCCACACTGTGAATTTAGCACTCACAACTCTACAGTCCACACAATTAAATTTTGTACCTGATTTTTAGCAGTATCAGCCCCGTGACTACAAGAAGTAATCATTCTTGCAGGGCTCTAATAGAAGGTCTCTGACTTCCTATAGTCACATCGTGATTTGAGCTGAGAGCTAACGAGCCTGAACTTGTCCTTTCCTCTCTGTAAATATTCTAGTATATTCAGGGCAATCCACCTCCACAGTTCTGTTCTTTAGTCCTCATTACTGCTCTAACAGTCAAGTCCAGCACTTGCTTGAGATCTCAAGGCATTTGCATCCAGTGACATTGCATCACAATTAACCACAAGTGATAGCTTGATTAATTGGGATTCCATGGCATGCCAGATATTACCAGCATCCCATTTTCCATTAGCAAGGAGCGGAGCACTGCACTTAAGCCTAGACAAATCCCCAAATGCCATTTGTGTGTGTGTGTGTGTGTGTGTGTGTGTGTGTGGTATTTATCTTCTGGGACCACTTCCAGTGCCAATTCTATCACTCAGGGTCCAGGCAAGAGACAGAAACTACATAGGAATTTGATCAGGGAAGATTAATACGAGGAAATATCTACAAGAATATATACTAATAGAGAACAGGGCAGAGGGAGAGCAGCCAACGAAGGAACAAACTTGGAAGGGCAGCCCCTTCCCCATAGTGGGATTCAGATCTCCTAGAGGACAAGTCTCCAGCCTACTAGATAGTCAAGAAGCACTCTAGATGCCTAGGGCCGGACCTGGTCCAAAGTGGGTAAGCTGAGGCGGGTCCACTGTGAGGCCTCCTGCTGGGTGCCCGCAAGCAAATCAGTCAGGCTGGGCACTGGCAACACAACTTGCTGGAGGGTAAGCGCCACTCTGTGTCCTACACATTCCACTGACAACCAAACGGGAGTTCACTTCAAACGGGAAGGTGCCCCTGCTTCCTGCCATGTCCCTCCAGCACCCTCTACTGGCAAAGGCTGGCATTGCGCCGGACGGCAAAGGAGAAAGGTTTACAGTGTGGCTCCGCTATCAAGGCAGTGAAGGGCCCATTTGGAGCTGAGAGGCAGTAAATTGGTAACTAACGTATTCACTCGCTATTGCACCCCCTTTTCCTTCACCCAGCCCATTAGCTGTCTGGGGCTCTTTACCTGGCTCAGTACCCTAAACCCTTATTCCCAATGGGGTTAGCCCTGGGTAATACTGCCTAGGGAGTGCCACTTGAGCACTTTGCTAACCTTGATTATGGACACAGTAGTCCCAGGACAGGACGGAACCCAAGGGAAGCCCTAGACATCTGCCATCCATATTTCTCTACATCCTCCTTGGGCAAGGAAACGTTCCCTTGATAGTTTCATCAATCACTCCGGTCTTACACGTGGGTTGTGTTGTTTTTCATTTTTGTCCATTTGCCTGGTAGTGACTCCTGCAGCTATGAGTGTCCAGGTGGCTCTGTCAATATCCACACTCAATAGACATATCACTGTGCCTCCTGGAGGAAGCATTTGTCCTTTGGGCACTAAAACCTCTAAGCTAGCCAAGCCCGGATTCACAGGGACAGGGAACACTTCGTAAGTGAGTTATGCTATAATCATCAGAGGGAATGGAGACAAGGTTCCAGAGGAGAAAGCTGAAGCACATAGAGGTTAGATACCTCACAGAGGTTGCACGGTTACAAACAGCTAATCTGGAATTCAAAATCATGCCTGACTCCAAAGTCCACATTGTTTCCAATCTACCATGTGGCCTCCCGACTATCTGCCAGGCAGCTGTGAAGTATTAATGATAAACACAACATCGGGCCCCAAACCTCCAGTGCTGTCTCAGCCTCTAAGAGAATCGTCTCCATCTCACAGACGCACAACGCCTCGAGCTGTGCTTACCTGCTTCCAGCTCTCCCTGCCTGTTTGTGCTGTGCATCACCCAAAACCCAGCATCGTTCACCCAAGAATGTTGAAACCAAGGGTCCTACCTTTGTGGGTAGAGTTTTCTTCCCTTATGTCAGAGCTGCTGCACTTTTTCCAAGCTCGAAAACATTACAGCAGCACTAGCTCATGGGTCCAGACCTTCGGCAGTTGTCCTACCACACTTTTTACCCTGCGCGCGGTGGACAGGTAGTCTGGCTCAAGGGCGGCCATAGTAGTTTTGCAGCGGGGCGGGGGGGGGAACACAACTGACCATGAGTGGTGGAAATTTTAAGCTGCTGAGGGAGGAACAGCTGACCTTTAAGAATGCCTCCAAGCATGAGCGTGGCTGTTAGGAAAAGGAGCAGCAGCTGCAAAGGAACGAAGGCACCCTTACAGGTGATTAACCACCACTAATGCCTCTCCTTCGAGATGGTGGGCGTGGCTGCCCCAGCCTCAAGATATATGTTTTATGATGAGCTCTCCCTTCATGGCACCCTAATGGGAACACGTGGCTCAGATTTGGGGAAAATATTAACTAAAACCTACATTAATACAGAGTCTAATAGAGTCCTTTTTTTTTTTTTTTTAAAGAAGCAGCTGGCCATAACCTAATAGGGAAAGAAATGATCATGATGTAGCTGTTCTCCTTGCAAATGAAACTTCATAATAAATAACTTTCATGCATATAGGTCACCCCCAAGACCAGGCTCCACTGTGGGTTTTAGAAACATGATCTAATTTGTGTAGCTCTAAGTGCTCAGTCAGGGTCAGGCATTATTCATCCACGTATCACATTTTACCACTGAGTCAGGTGAGGGATGAGGTAGAGCCCACCTTGGGAAATGGTGTGAAATGAGGAAAAGTATCTTCAGCTCTGTACCAGCAGGGCACCACCCTCCACCCCCCTACCCTCCTTCCTCCACGTTCCTGGAGCCTGGCCTCCCTCTGCTCTGCTCTCCACTAACCGAAACCTATTTCCTGTGTCTCATGCTCTCAGACCTCAGATGTCAAGCAGTGAATCTGATTCACAAATCAGTGCTCATGTGAAGAGACAAACAGGCAGTGTACCATCATTTAAGTAGATTTTTAGTAAAATCTAGCTTTCACCTCTTAAGGGACAAGTAACAGCAATCACTTTGCTTCTGCTTTTTAAAAAGACGAAAAGAGTGAATGTGACCCTGTGCAATTTGGAAGGGCCTGCACTGCCCACATCCCCTTTCTGAAGAAACAGCCTTGTAGGGAACTATGTGATTCTACCCCATGCCCTCCATCCACAGCACTGGCAAATGCCTGACCATAGGGTGGTCAGTCTAGACTTCTGGTCTGGCCCCAAAAGATGAACTTTGCAACTCGTGTTTTTTTCTTCAGAATTGGAAAACCGAAAGCAGCTGGAATGGCACATAGACAGGGTATCATGGTCCAGAAGAGACTCTCCAGCCAAGAGAAGGAGGAGCAGGAGAGAGACGGTGAGGGGTGTGGCTGCCTTGAGAGTTTCCTTAGTCCCTGACTACTTTCTAGGCTTCCAGAGCTAGTCCAATGAGACTTCCACTCCTCTTAGCCTGTTCTTGGATGTCCATGACACTTGCTCTTGAATTTCAACACCAATGAGACTGCTACCTAGAAGGTGAACAATTGTCCACCAGTTAACAGCAGAATATAGAGCAAAATCCTGGCCTCCAAACCTGAACTGATGTATCTGTCCCCAAAAGTAGGAGTGATCATGAAAACACCCAACAGTTGTACGGCAGAGGCCCCACTCATCAGAATGGTCTGCCCTGTCAGATACCAGCGCATGTGCCCCAGCCTCTAGCTTCAGTCAGGATGGTCGTGGCAGTTGGAAGAAAGCCATCAGAAATGCCTTCACACCCCTTCTTCCCTGAGATGATGCTGCAAGAGCTTACCATAAGTTATCTTCACATGTTTCCCACCCAGACTTGGTGCCTCCGGCCTCCCTGCGATTCCCATGGTGCCTGAAAGGGGTGGGGTGGGCCCTTCTGAAAGGGAAAGTCACCCTGGTCTGGCACACGTTCCAAATCCTTAGGTGGAACCAATCCTTGGTTGGTCTGTATCCACACGAGTTAGAATGAGTCAGGGCGTGGCCATCAGAGCAGGGGGAAAATCTCTCTGAAGCTCTTGGGGGAGATTTTATAGGTCCCTGTGGAGAAAGACACACAGCATTGGCGGCCATGGTAAAAAGCACAGGCATGCTGCCTCTGTATACAGGCAGAGGACCACTCACTCCTTCACACAACTCCCGTTGAGCCCTTGGGCACTACCAGTCCTGCCCACTTTTACACAGACTCAGATGGAATTTGTAAAACATAGGTACCCCGTGCAGATTTTTAAGCTAATATCTAAATTTTTCATTTTGAGTTTAAACAGTTACAAACAAGTGTCACAATGCAAATATTGACATTAAAAAAAAAAAAAAAAAACCTGTTCCATTATTCTCTTAAATGTAAAAATAGAAATGGCTAGTGAGATAGAATATGACTTGAGGGTGAGACAGGAGGGTGAGAAATCCTCTTTAAGCAGCTGAGATCATCAGTATCCAGGCAAAGCTGTAGGGCAAGAATGCTCTAAGCAGAGGAAACAAGTGCAAAGGCCCTGAGGCGGGAACAGACCTGACTTATTTGAAGAACAGGAGAATGTTAGTGTTGCAGAAACACAGAAAACAAAGAGTAGTAAGACATAGGCCATAAGAGAGAGGGGTAGGCAGGGGCTGGATCGTGCAGAACTCTGGAGGCCGTTTGTGTTTACTTCTTTTTGCCCCTCCACACTCTCCACCCCTATGTCCCTGCCTGGGCCACAGGAGCCTGACCCGTGCCTCTGTCAGTAGGCTTTGTTGACTGCTGACTTCCAGATGTGCTTAGCCAAGGGTGTGCTCCAGCAGGTCTGAAGAGGAAAAAGCAGGATTGGGGGGCTTATTCCCCTGGCTCCCTTCTTGCAGAGTCTCACGAGCCAGCTGGGTTCCTCCAGTGAAGATCCCAGCCCCTGTCAGGGAGCTTCTCTACCCTGCCTCTGGTTCTGGTCACCACTTTCTTTCCCCGCCTCCCCACACCCTTCATGCCTGGGGTGATCCCACTTGCTGTTATAGCAAGGGAAACTCTTCTGGTTTCCCTAACACGCTCTCCACCTTGGTAAAAAGTCCCTCCATTCAACTCTTCTCCAATTATCCTAACTTGTGTGGGTCATCTATTTCCTCCCGGACCCCGCTTGGCACGCCATGATAAAGTGCTTACATTTTATTAGCAGTATTCTTAAATCCTTTGGTAATCGTCTTCCATCCTGTGAAATTATAAAGTCGTATCACAGATCTTTTTTATTCTAGCTTTCATTTCCAGTGCTTCTATGGCGTTACAGGAAATGCAGTGACTCTATACGTGATGCATGACAGAGCTACGCGACACTTGAGAGACAACTGGTCCATTGAGAACAAAATGCAGTTGGAGGCCATGAAGTTCAAGTCTTGAGCGGCATTCCCATGCACAACCCTCTCTGGGGAATGCAGCCACAGTAACTGCAAAGTCCATTCCCCTCTCCAGGTTAAAAACTTCCTCTTCACCCTCGTGTTGTTATGTGGAAGACTTTCAGCCATAACCATATTTAGTCCTATTTGGGGAGGGGTGGGGAGTGGCGGGCCAAAAGCTAAAAAGAAAAATAAAGTCTGTGTATATGCTTCATAGCTGAGATCAGTTTACTCCTAGCATACTTGCTTGGGAAAGCCTCCATCAGAGGCCGTGTGACCAACAAACCAGGACGAAAACCTTTCCTTTCAACCGGGTGGACCCTGCCTGCTTTCATTCATCTCAATCCAAGGACCATCATGTCAAGTCAGGGCTTCGTTACGCTGTGGGACCCATAAGTGGCTGCAAGGCCACTGCGGACGGAAGACAGTCCACGCTAATCACGGCAAGTCACAGCTGACTTTTTTTTTGTTGTTGTTTAAAGCGTGTTTCCTTCATCAAGATAACATAAATGTACTGACAAAGGGAAACGTACAGACAGCCCAGAGAGGAAGCAGAAGGTAAGAGTGGATGGCCCAGTTAAAAACAGGAACATGTGCAGAGGAGACAATTTCCCTCCCCTTGCAGGCTGAGCCAGGTCCCCAGCACCCTGAGCGGCTGCTCCAGGACGGAAAACCCCCGGTGCCGTATATTGTAACCAGACGTTCGGCTCACACCTTCTGAGAACACCAGGGAAGGCCAAGAAGCGTGGGGGCTCCTGAAAATAAGAAGCGAAGAAGAAAGGATGTAGGGGTTGGTTAAAAATAAAACTTATCAGATGAGAATTAAGTCCACAGAATGTTATCTCTCTTCGCAGGAGGGCTGGGGGGGGGGGGGGGGGAAGGTGGGAAATAGGCACGTCAAGGAGAACGCAGGCCACAGGATGAATAAGCATAAAAATAGGAGGAAATGACCAAGCAAAGGAGCCAACCCTGCTGGGGGAGGGCCTTTCTAGGACAGGCGATAGCCCTCAAGGGTCGCATGAGAAACCAGCCAATGCACTGTTTCTCCTGCAGGGATCTATTTTTTTTCCCCTCTGTACCTTTTTCAAATCGGTTATTCTTTGTCGCCTCCCAGGTGCATTTATTATACTTTCAGAAAAAAATAAAGGTCTGTGGAAGATGTTCTTGGGGAATTCCTACTTCCCGGCATTTTTACGGCAGGTAACCTTGTCCCCAGTGAATTTTTCAAAATCCAGACTGTGGGCAAGTACTTAAGCCCTCGCCCCTCTGGGAACAGCTGCCCGCCTCCCTACCCCCACCCACCTACAGCTCATCTGAGATCTGGCAGGAATTTGGGCTATTCCCAAAGCTGCCTTCCCAACAGGCCTACCACACCCAGACCCTGTTCTCTTTTAACTTCCATTTCCCTGGAAGTTCACGAATGATAGATAAAATGCTTCTTCCACTTCTCAATCCCAAGTCACCTTCCTCCTGTACATCCGCCAGGCATCTGTCATGAGGGATATGCTGTTCTCCCTCAAAGTACAGGCACAAAACAATGTCTACTTGTTAAATTAATGTTTAATGACCCAGTGTTGATCTGCTCCTAAAATGATGAATTTCATTCCACAACTGCTCTTAAATCTGCAAGGCAAAACTGTGGCAATAAAACACAACAGCCGTTCTGAGATGTTGCTCTAATTTTTAAAAAAGAACCACAGGGGCGCCTGGGTGGCGCAGTCGGTTAAGCGTCCGACTTCAGCCAGGTCACGATCTCGCGGTCCGTGAGTTCGAGCTCCGCGTCAGGCTCTGGGCTGATGGCTCAGAGCCTGGAGCCTGTTTCCGATTCTGTGTCTCCCTCTCTCTCTGCCCCTCCCCCGTTCATGCTCTGTCTCTCTCTGTCCCAAAAATAAATAAAAAAAGTTGAAAAAAAAAAAAAAAAAAAAAAAAGAACCACAAAATCATCTTCATACATTTTCTGAAAAAAATCTCAGCACTCAGGAGCATGAGCAGCAACCACTTCCAAAAAAGCTGACTTTTCTAAGGGCTAAGTTTATCAAAGGTCAAACAAACAGGATTCAAGAAAGAAATCTGGTGCTTTTTCAGCGCGCACAGCATTTAAGTAAGCAAAAGAGCTGGGTTAAGGAAATTAAAATGACATCCTTTTAGAGGCCACCTTAAAAAGACTCGGCAGAGACTGTCCAAGGGCCTTTGAGAATTAAAAATGTTTATAAATTTCTACTCAATGTCACTCAGAGGTGATGAAAGCATTCCTAAGATGACAGAGCCTTGCTCAGTCTCTTCCCTTAGTTTCTATTTCTCAGATGGAGAATTGTCAGGAACAGAACTACACTGACATCTCAGCTCTACCTCAACCCCAGAGTGGGAAGCTAGGTGTGTGAAAAAGAAAACTCGGCTTTCCTCCCCCAGAGTGCATCAAAACAGGGACAGGAGGGTAGCAGTTTACACGCTGCCCAAATGTCACGATGATGCACTGTGGCCCGCTGGGAAGCCTCCACATGGCAACCCAGGAAATCCATTCTGTTTTCCCTCCCAGTGGCCCACCCTGCATAACTCTGCTATGTGGGTGATGGTACGCCCATCCTGCCCACGCCCAGCGTGAGCCCGAGGGGCCAACATTGGACATATACCTAAAGTTCCTCCACGATCCTGAGAGGCAGGCAGGAAAGAACCCATTACAAAGTCAAGGGAGAATTCAACTATGAAGTTGGCGATTTCTGTTCCTGTGGTTTACACTGAGTAACTGACATTCCTTTGGGAGGCTGGGCACTAGACCCCTGTGGATAACCAAATACTTAGGTAAATATGCAAGCAGCTAGCATTGAAAGCTCCCCTTCTCCCTACTCCACTCATTCCTCTCTTGTTTTACCATCTCCTCTGTGGGAAGGAGATACCAAAGACAACAAATACTGAGGAGCTGGAAGTCCCAAGTCAAACCCAACCACGTTGTGCTACTCCATTACCCTGTGACCTTGGACAAGCCACCTAACTGTTCTGAGAACATTTTCTCACGTGTAGAGAAGAGCTGTATCCCACTGGCTGCAAAGAAGAAACACACGAGAGCGTGTAGCATAGGCCTGGCATATAGGTATTCTCTGAGTATGTAGTCATTTTACCGATTGTTCTGTGTCAAGACTTGTTAACCGCTGACCGTGGCCTTGTAAATAAATGTAAAGGAGAGAGGCCATGGTAAATGCAGCCTCTCAAAGGACCTATCAACATGAAGGATCAGCAATATAGTAAAAAATCACATTCGGAGAGGAGTGGAGTGGGTCTGAAAGTTGATTGGTTCTTTAATATAAGGCAGCACATACGATCCAACAGAGCTCCACGATACCCAGCTTCATTTTGAGAAGAACTATTTACTCTGTTTTGGCAAGTCTCTAACCACTTTGTTAACCAGTAGTATTCTCTTCATGTCATTCAAAGGATTTAAGACTGAAGCTAAGTCGATCTGGGATGATTTTTATTTAAAATAACTTGACCAAGAACATCCTTTGGGCCAGTCCTCATAGTTAATCAAATAGAAAAGCACCTGACATGTCCAAACTCCTATTTCATACAAACTGCTGACCCAGCATGGCATTTCCCATCATGGCTTTCTAAAACACAGGAAATTTCAGGACTGAATGACAGAAAGAAAGTAGGATGACCCAACCTCTAAAAAACCGGAGTTATTTAAAGAAGAAAAACAAAATCATGTCTGAGTGGATAATTCATGATTCGGACAGCCTAGCATTTAATTGGTATTAACTACTCTACTAAAGATCTATTTAATGCACTTAGGTAAGACTTTTTATTTCCATGAAGTCAGATCTTTGGTTCAAAATTTAATCTCCTGCCAAGGGCTCTGTACTATATAGGTGACGTAACACTGAGGTAGGCTCTTAACATTTCATTGCCAGGAATATAAAGGAAATTGATCAAATTATTTGCCAAATAATGTTTCTTCAGCAGGGTTAAGTCTTCCCCTAAGTGGGCTGTCAAAGACAGGAGCAAAAAGCAGACCCTATTAAAGTTTTATTTTCCAGGTTAAATCTTCCAGGGCTCAAATTCAACCATGAAAAAAATCAGTGCATTAAAAATTGATTTCATTTATAGTTTATTAGTTTATAGGACCTTTGCCTGAAGGAAATAAGCAAGGCCTAAGGGGTCAGATCTTCTGGCAAGTCAAAATATTGACTAAAATGAAAGATACAAGACATACTATTGGAATGACAGGATATTCCTTCAGAATCTTGTCACTAGCATCCTCATGACATTAGCAACCATGGAAAAAAGTTACAATTTTATAGAACATAAAATTCCTAGCAGATGATGTTCTTTCTTTTCTCCTACTGATGTATTTCACCAGAAGTGTTGAAGGATGCACCCTGTCCTATCTGAAGTTATTATTTTTTTTTAATTTTTTTTTAACGTTTATTTATTTTTGAGACAGAGAGAGACAGAGCATGAATGGGGGAAGGGCAGAGAGAGAGGGAGACATGGAATCCGAAGCAGGCTCCAGGCTCTGAGCCATCAGCCCAGAGTCCAACGCGGGGCTCGAACTCACGGACCGCAAGATCGTGACCTGAGTCAAACTCGGACGCTTAACCGACTGAGCCACCCAGGCGCCCCTGAAGTTATTCTTATGTTACTCCCATAGTCCCAGGCTATTAAAGGGCAGAATTCTTCTTTGTTCAATTTTCAGATTCAGAGTGTTCAACGACCTATTCCAACAGGTAAACAAATATAGAATGACACTATGACCAAAGCTTTCTAAAACTCTTAGCCTCGATTTGTAGGTCAACGAGAGAAAGATATGCACAAAAAAACTCCAGCGAGCCCTTTCTGCCAAAGGTGGAGGAAATAAATCAAACCATTAAGACACTAAAGTAGGAGACCAAGTTTATTCAACAAGTATTTACTGAGCCCTTAATGTGTCAGGCACTATTTTAGGTTCTGGGAATACATTCCATTGATTAAAAACATACAAAAATCCCTGTCTTCATTGTGCTTACACTCTAGAGAAAAGATATAAGACAGTAAACATAATAAATAAGTAAATTACATAGTAAGTTAGAAGATGATAAGTACTATGAAAAAAAAATAGAGCAGTTGTGAGAATGAAGACAAGCCTTATCTGGAAATTTTCCAAAACCAGAAACGGAAAAAAAAAAAAATAAGCTTCTTTCTTGGAAAGTGTATATATCTGTAAATGACAAAAGAGGATATTTCTGGCTCTTTAATGTTCATGAGATTTGCAAGCAAGAAACGAAAGGGATTTTAAAATATGAAAATGGAATTGAAAACCAGGAAGAGTAACTTTCGTAAAATAGGTGCACAATACAGGGTTCTTGAGACGGTGGAATCTGTGGCTCTGCTGTAGTGGAATCTTCCACATTTCTAGCAAATTCCATGATTCTGGACATACCGCCAACCACAGTGGATCTGAAGAGTCAATTCTGTTGAAGAAAGGCTACTAGGAACAGAAAATGTGGACAAACTCAAATAGCTTTTCAGGATTTTTTTGTTTTATTTCCATTTCAATTTTAAAATACAATGCCCGTTTTTTGTTATTTTCTCATTCTGTTAAAGAAGAAGGGTGAGCTCATTTAAAAGGAAAACTGAAACATGGGAAGGCCTACATTTCTAACACCATTGCCATTCTCAAATTGTTCACGATGCATACTTGAGGATTATTGTGTATCGGCAGACGCACGTCTTTTGATACCGTTTTTAGAGGTTGTGGTCTCCGAACTACCTTCCAGGTAGGTTCTTTTCCCCTTTGATGTAAATTCAAAATCCACTTCAACAAAGTAACCCGAACAATTTATGCCTGGTTTTTGCCTCTGGGGAATTAGGTCCTCCACGTAAGAAGTGAAAATAAAAAATAAATGGTGTATCATCTTTGATCAGAAAGTCCTAATGTCAGAAAAATGGGGCAGAGGCAGAAAAGTCCAGGTTGCAGGACCAGGAAAAAAAGAATGTCCACCCACAGGATACTTACAAATTGATGACTATGACAGCAGCCCTTTCTAGAGGTAATAATGTCATTAGATTGTGATAATTCTCCAGAAACCCCAAAAGCCCTGGATTAAGAACATCTGGAAATTGTTCTGATGACACAAATTTCTGCTTCCTGCTGTTAAGGCTTCAATGATGCCTCTCTGTGGCATCTGTCACCATTGCTTTTTCTTGGCAAACCTCCTCCTTTCAAATCAGGAAGTGTACATAAAGTGCAAGTAAGATTCACTCCCTTGCCCATGCTTCCATGATCTTGTTTTGATAGCTAGTTATTACCAAATCTATCAGTTAAACCGCTGGCCAGCTAGGTCGTCTGCAGGCATTTCTGGCGTTAGCAAATGAGTTCATCTTGCAAGGAGAGTGTCTGAAGGTGGATGCCATCTCGGCAAGAAAACACAAAGTACCATACGTCAGACAGGGATGTGAATGATGCAAGCAGGAGGGGGATTTCTTGTCACTGAGTCACCGAAGAGGCCTTCTTTGGATCTCAACTCTTAAAGAGAATTCGGGAACCATTACTAAAATGAATGAGGCCAGTGGATTTCAGAGCACAGTCAGTCTTCGGTGAGGGCCGATTCAGTTTTCCCTGGGTTGGGGACAGGAAAGAAAATAAAGAGGGGAAGGAGCCAAATCTGATGAGTTTAATGTCCCAAGTGTCATCAAAATAGCTTCCAGTGAAAACTTCCCATCTTATAATACAAAGTTGAACACAGTGCCCCATGACAGCACTTAGCAAAATGTGTTTTCTTTGGTTTTTGATAGAACTACAGTCCAAATGGGTCATGGGTTAGGCAATGTTACATATATCTTTATTTTAATCTTAGATTAGCTTGTCTTGATTAATATGCCAATGACCACTGTGACTCTTCAAGAGAGGAATATAGTATGTAATACATTTAAGGGGCCAGAGATTTACCTTTCGAAAACCAACTTGGCCAGACTAGCAGGATGTACAACAGATTTTGCGAAATGCTGGCCTACAACTGGAGGCAGGACAGGAATGGTGCTAAGTCACATTCGGTTTGTATTACATGAGCCCAGTGTCTGTAGACAGAGTCACAGTCCCACACCAATAGAATAAATCAACCATTCTAACTGGCCTCCACAGGATCCCCTATGAAATGTGCCAAAATCAGGGGCCAAATTGAATGTTATGTTTGATAGGTGAACATTAACGAAAAAAGTTAACTATTTCCCATGTATTATAACCTGTCACACAATCAGTGGACATTCACAGGGGATGAATGCCATTTGCATTTTTTTCTGATTTTTTCCAGCAGAGCCCAGGCCAGGGGTTCAGGATTAAGCCCATCAAGATGTCATTACATCTGAAGCTAAGCCAAGGCTGAGACAGAACAGAGTACAGCTGACCCTTGAACAATATGGGTTCAAGGTTTGTTGAACCCATACACAGATTTGTTTCAACGAATACAGCACCGTACTGTAAATGCATTTTCTCTTCCTTAGGATTTTTCTTTTCTTTTTTTTTTTTTAATTTAATTTTTAAATTTATTTTTGAGAGAGAGAGACAGAGCACAAGCAGGGGAGGGGCAGAGAGAGAGGGAAACACAGAATCTGAAGCAGCCTGTAGGCTGGGAGCTGCCAACACAGAGCCCGACACGGGGCTCAAACTCACAAAGGGCGAGCTCATGACCTGAACTGAAGTCAGAGGCTCAACGGACTGAGCCACCCGGCGCCCCCCTTAGGATTTTTCTTAATGGCATTTTCTTTCCCCTAGCTTTTCCTTTGTTGTAAGAATACAGCACATAAATACATAGAGCATACAAAATATGTGTTGACTTTATGTTTAATGCTTCCTGTCAACAGTAGGCAATTAGTAGCTAAGTTCTGGAGAGTCAAAAGGTATATGCAGATTTTCAACTGCAGGGGGGTTGGCACCCCTAACACCCTCCCCCACCCCCACCCCTGCCCCGTTGTTCAAGGGTCAACTGTATATTAGAATATATACAAAAAATCTTAAATAAAAGTCAAAGACTGATTTGATGAAAAGTCACAGAAAATTTTCGCACACGTACTGGTTAAATTCCTGAATTTCTTTTTGGCTTCTGCCCTTTCTTCAGCATCAAAGTACCATACAGTCATAGCATATCTGTGAAAGATAAGCAAATATAATAAGAAAAGAAGCTTAAAAACACTACCAAAAAATTAAAATGCTGTGAATCTCACATCAGAGTCATTTATAAAGCCAGCATTTAAAGTTGTCCCTATTATTAGAAGTCCATCCCAATTTTAATTTAAAATAAACTTCTCTGGTTTCAATTCTATTTAAATGTAATAAAGCACGTAAGGAATTCCAAGTATGCACCAGGCATTATCCTGAGCAATGGGAATTCAAATGATCATGAGAATACATCTGCCCCTTTCTCAAGGAGCGCAGGCTTTCACAGGGGAGGCAGGCCACTTCACAAATAATGTATCCGGTCAAGATGATCTACACAGAAAAGGACTAGAAGGGTGTCATTCTTCTAAAGACTGGGAGACCCAAGATGTTGGAGACAGCGCAAAGAGGAGGTGACAGTTGAGTAAACCTTTGAAGAGCAATTTATTTAAATGACAGAACACTTAAAGCTCTTGGCTGGCTTTCTCTAGTTTTGGATACTAAGGCAAAGATACAAGGGAATAATGATGCCCTCAAGCTTTCTACTGTGTTCCCATTAATTTGCTTTATCCCATCTATGGGTTAGACTGTAATAGGAGTCATTTCATGCACGAGTTTTCAAAAAGTTTCACTTTATAATTACTATTAGCTACTGGAATTTCTAGAATAGCATTCAAATTTTTTTCAGGTGCTTCCCATCAACGTCTAATGTTTCTCCTGTGACTTTGGTCATCCAGGGATTGGGGAATGACGAGGGAATTCTGGCAGAAATGACAGGGTCCAATTATCATACCCCATTAAACAAGCCACAAGCAGGCTCTGGTGGTAGAATTAGTTACCTGCTCACCTAGGGCACATTCCAATTTGACATTTAATATGCAACTCTGTGTGAGGCTCAGATCGGTGATTTCTGGAGGGGAACAGCTATAAATCTTAAATACTTTACACATGTGATTCTAATTTAATTAGGCTTGTTAGGGTTCAGTCATTACCCTACCCAAGTTCTCTCCCCCTGCCCCCAACTGCGATTCCCCCTGCAAACTGCACCCCCACAGCACTCCAGCTGCACCTGGTTAATAGCTCTGGCCACAAGACAAAGGTAATAAGAGGCAGAATCCGAAGTTAGGGTTATGTCAAGAGTTTCTAGATTAATACTAAACAATACAAGTTCATTTACTTGTTTATTTATTTTAGAATTTTTTTTTTCCATGATTGTTTTGAAAGAGAAAAGAGAGCACAAGCCAGGGAGGGGCAGAGACAGAGGAGAACAGAGGATCTGAAGCAGGCTCTGCGCTGACAGCAGAGAGCCCAAGGTGGGGTGCGAACCTGCAAACCGTGAGACCTGAGCCTAAGTCAGACGCTTAACCGACTGAGCCACCCAGGCGCCCCTAAATGATACAAGTTCAGTTATTCAGTTACTCTGAAAATCTCATGCTTGATCTAAAGATGGGGCTTTTAAAAATCCAATTATTGGGACAGGATGGGTATAGTGGGCCCACACCAATTTTAAGCAAAGGAAAGGGTAAAAAGGAAAAGAAGTAGGAACAAATTCCTCTTTCTTCTTCAAGGTTCCTTCTCTGTTTGCGATTGGCAACGTGTCAATTCACCCCGAGTTAACCATGAGAATTTCTGATATGGGATAGCCAGCATTCTCCAGGGACAGTTCAATGTTAAATTTGTTTAAGGTAGAAGTGGCAAAGAAAGAAGAGAAAAGCACTGTGGGAAATCTGGAATCCACAATGCTCACCTAATGGAAAACAATTTGTTAACAGTTCAAATTGACATTAGCTTTTGTAAAGAACCTAAGGAATCCAGTTTCTCCTTTAACTGTTATTGCCTCCAAAGAGGTATGCTGTCAGCTTTGGGGTGTGCTTGGTCCCTCAAATGCACAGGACACAAGTTTAGGGAATTCTGTGGGAACCGAGTTGTACAAAAAGCTTCTAAGGAGGAATCATGGCCTTGGCTGTTACCTGGTCGCATAGGAAGGCTGGACTTCATGTGGGTTCCTGCGGTCTGACCAGAAGAACAAGAGTCTGTCAAAAATGGGCTCCACATCCGCTATGAATGATTTCCCTTCTGGAAATATCCGCAGGACCCCACCGTGTAGCTGAAGGCCACAAAGGAGATGGATTATTTCCTAGCCTCACACATAATTAACTAACAATGGTATTTCAGCCTCATCTAGAAACAATGCCATCTTCCAACCTCCACTCTAGGTGTATATTACTCCCCAGATTCTCTTCAACCTTCTACCTTGTACTAAATTTTACTTCAGACTTATCTGGTCCTACCTCTCGCACCACCTCATACCAAATGAAGCCTTCCTACCCCCATCACAAAACCCACGGATACAAAGTGGGAGTACGGTTAGGTCCAATCACACAAAATTGCCAACATTTGACAGGTTTTGACCTACAAAAACCCACCAGCAATTTCATACGGTTCAACTTAATATTACGAACTTCCTAGGAGAGTCATCACACAGAACATCTCATTCAGTTAGAATTTATAGTTTTCGGGGCGCCTGGGTGGCTCAGTCGGTTGAGGTCCGACTTCGGCTCAGGTCATGATCTCATGGTCTGTGAGTTCGAGTGTCGGGCTCTGTGCTGACAGCTTGGAGCCTGGAGCCTGCTTCGGATTCTGTGTCTCCCTCTCTCTCTGCCCCTCCCCCACTCACGCTCTGTCTCTCTCTGTCAAAAATAAATAAACATTAAAAAATAAAAAAAAAAAGAATTTATAGTTTTCTTTTGAAATCCTCCAACTCCTAGGTGATCTCATCAGTTGGAACTTCCATGCTCTTTTTTCTGAACGCAAACCGCCTCGTCCGCACCTTGTATTACATGTATCGCTCTCTTCCTCGGACTACTTTTTAAAAATACGTACACCCCAATCTCCTGTTAGGATAACCATATCAAAGTAGAATTCAGGTCTCACACATCAATGTCTCCGCACAGCACAATGCCTGGCATTAACAGGCACTCAAATATTTGTTGAATGATTTCATACTTTGTGATTTATTATCACTGACGTGATTACTCTCTTGCCTGTAACACTACCTTTCACGATTTTAAAAGACAACTAAGGGACATATTCCAGTCATGTTACCAAATAGGGAGAAGAGATGAGCCTTGTCTCTTCTGATTCAGTGGTTTCCCAGGTTTTGTTTTCCTGAAGCCAGATAAAATATCTTTGCTTTAGGACAACCAATATCTGCCCTAATGAACAGGAAACGGAGATGCAGAAGGTTCAAAAGCCAAATGAGCTTGAAAAGTTCTCTGACTTCTCAGACTCCTAAATCATCCTTAGCTTTCAGAAAGCATACAAATTCCAGACAAACGTTTGTAAGCGTGGAACCAGATTTCATATCTCTATCTATCTATATGTTCAAAAAAAAAAAAAATAATAATAATAAGCCAGAAAGCCTTTGGCATTCACAAACCAAGGAGAGCCATGGCAAGCAGCCACCAACGAAACATATCACCCCAAGAGGACTGTGTGGGAAACCTCGCTTGGGGACGGTTTTATATCCTACAGTTAGTTCTATTTTTGTGGAATTCTCTCAATGTTGCTGCTGGAAGGGAAAAGTATATATCTTACTGTGTGCACTGAAAATCCTATCAGCTCTGGAGTAGATGAAAAAAAAGAACTGATCCCCGTTCTTAAAATACTAAATTACCTTCTCTTTATCAACCACCCTTCCCATAACCTAGTAATGACCCTCCCCTACGCCCTTTCCCATCAAATTAATTTGATATCTGTTATTTTCATCTCGTCAACTTAAGTACGAATACCACAGTAGGAGAAAAAAGGGAAATGGTGATGTAGAAAAGATTCATTCATGGGAATTATGAATTCCAAACCCTTCTCTAAGTCATCTGAATTAGCTTCCTATAGTTTCTAACCCCACACTCTACTCCCTTTAGTCCAAAGTACCTTGGCGTCCCAATTCTTGTTCAGATAGTAGATACAGGTGATGCAGCGACCGTCACCGTTGGGGTTGTCTACGTGTCGAACATAACCCGTTCCATTTCCTGGGTAGCAAGCCACCATTGCCTATGGAGAAATCCCAAGAAAGCTGGTTAACAAAGTTGAGACAATCCACTCCTATTGGGGAACAGCTGAGTAACAGAAGTCTCCTTGGGTGCTATGTGACATTTACAAGCGGCTGCTGGCTCCCTAACTGCATGCACAGTACGTACATCTAGACTCTTCATCATATAAGATTAACAGCCAAGTCATACCTTAGGCTCAGCCCAAGTGGAAAGTGGTTCAGCCATATTCCCACAGTTCTGGAACGTTTCAGACCGTAATCCAGCTACATCATCAGGATGCCCTGCTTTTCTCCAATCTTTCTTTTGGCAAAAGTAGGTTCTGGGCTCCCACCCTAGACCCACAAAATCAGGATCGCTAGGTAATGGAGTTTAGGGATTATGCCTGGTGTAATAAGTGCTCCTGAATCACCAAATCACCCGCTGTCTTAGAACAATGGTGATGGTTGCATTGACAAAGAGACAGGAACCAGCCACAAAGGGTGAAAAGATCAGGCTTGCTCAATAAAATGCTTAGGACAGAAAGAACAGGAAAGGAAGGGTCAATCAGAAGGAAGCTATGCCCCAATTTGTTAGGACAGGCAGTGTGATCAGGCGCAATTCACAAAAAAGCCACAGACACGTCTCAGTGTGTTTCTCAATACTCTCCTACTGTCTTCTCTCCTACTGATAATTATCACATCAGATGATATCCTGAAGTTTTCTTCCTTTGTCCAAGCACTACCTGTATCAGCCAGGTGGAGGGATAAAGTAGAAAGCCATACAGACAAATCCTACTGAAAATTACTATTAAAGAATTACTATTACTAGGGTACCAAACCTCTAATTGTCCCATGGGAAAATTATAGCAAGGAGTAGAAAAAAATGGGCAAAGTGCAAAAGCTAGTTCTTTCCACAGGACACTGCCTTATTTCTAAAATACTTTCATAGGGATGGAAACAGATAAATAAGTAAAACATTTTCATAGGGATGAGATATATGCAGGGAAGATATGGGAACTGGCAACATAAAATGAAGAAAGGGATATTTCTCCTGTTTTGTTGGCCAATGCATCTTAGTGCCCAGAACAGTGCCTGACACATGGAAGGTGTCTGTTTAAAATTTGATAAGGGGTGTGTGTGTGTGTGTGTGTGTGCGCGCGCGCACGCATGCAGTGCATGGGCGGCTCAGTCAGTTAAGCATCCTACTTCAGCTCAGGTCATGATCTCACAGTTTGTGGGTTCGAGCCCTACATCAGGCTCTGTGCTCAGAGCTCAGAGCCTGGAGCCTGCTTCAGATTCTGTGTCTCCCTCTCTTTCTCTGCCCCTCCCCCACTCGTTCTCTCTCTCTCTCTCTCTCTCTCTCTCTCAAGTGAATAAATATTTTAAAAATTAAAAAATTAAAAAATAATAAAATTTGATAAGTGAATTAGCAAGTGGCTCTCTCCTCTGAAGAGTAAGTTTACATTCTACCTAGATCAATAGAGATTTCTGTCATTTTATTTTTTTTAAAGTTTATTTATTTTCAGAGACACAGAGAGAGAGAGAGAGAGAGAGAGAGAATCCAAGCAGGCTCTATGCTCACAGCACAGAGCCCGATGCAGGACTCGATCCCACGAACCGTGAAATCATGACCTGAGCCTAAATCAAGAGTTAGATGCTTCACTGACAGCCACCCAGTCGTCCTGAGATTTTTGTCATTTTAAAAACCTATCTCCAAACATACATGTAGTGATCCAGTTGGTATTTTTCCTCATAAAGGGCAGGGTTGTTTCACTGGTAAAATGATCCGTCACGTAGAGAGGCCCAAACTAATGCACTAGTGGCTCAAAGGATCAGCTTCAGTGCTGTGGGGCCAAGTCACTCCCAGCTATAGCACGAAAACATGAACGAAGCGTGTAGCTTCAAAGGCTTCACGCACACTACATACTAGAATAACGATAAGGCTAAAGAGTAACTCAGCTTTACAATGATCTTAACGCTTAAATCACCGTCCCCCGCGTGCAGCTATCAATCCCCACATCCTGCCTCTGAACATCTAAAATGTCAACGCAATGTCATCTTGGAGCTGAAGTTAGGCTGTTAGCCCTAACCTCGTTCAGAAAGTGGAATTCTGAGGCTCCTGCAATCAAGATTTAACAAATGTGGTACCATCAGGCAAAGGATGGCTTGGAGAAAGCTAACTGGCAGCAGGCAGAAATGATGGGCCTGGCTGGGAAGAAGAGATAAATGAAGTCCCCCATAATGACTAGGGAATTACTCATCCCTGGAAGCAGCTATTAGGATTATAAGAGCCACCACTGAGCCAATAATGAAAGTCACTTAAGCCACAAACAATTATAGGCTAGATTCCCCACCATCTCAGCCTCTCCCCACTGTGAAGTCTTGAAAGGAAGAAGCGCTCCATCAATGCTATATAATCTTATATTCTTAAACAGCTCTACTCTAAGGAAAAGGTCAGTGGTCTGGATGCCTGCCATCTGGTTCACTCAGCAACTAATTGTGTGATCCCAGGCTCAGTGTCTTTTCTATAAAGAGGGGCTTGGGTTGGAGGGCCTCTGAAGGTCTAAGACTCTATCTAAGCAGCAACCCCAGAAGGAGCCACAGGGTTCTTCAGGGCATAATGAAGCACTCATCTGCCTCAGAATTCAGTTTGTATTAAACACTGGGAAAAAAATAGACACAAGCACAGAAGTACATCCTTTACGAACTGCTGCATCTATAAAACATATACACCGAAAAAGAGCTAGCATGTCCCAGGGACTTGGGACACCAGGAATAATCCCTAAACTCCATTAGGCACAAAACCCCTAAGTGCCAGAAAAGTATCTGATTGCTTAAGGAAGGGGAATGGAGGACATTTTTCTGGCCAGGGTGAATCTTCACCCTCTCTCCTGGTTTCTGAAGCCAGAGCATCAAGTTTGAAACAATGGAAGGAAATTATTGCGGGCCTCAGTGGGCCTGTCGAAACTACATAGGCCAATTTTATCAGTGTTTTCTGGACAAGAGCCATTGGAGATACGTCTTGGCTTGGGCACATTCCCAACTATTTGCTGGTCTCTGATACAGTCTAGAACCAGGAGGCTGAGGATATGCTGAGAAGCAAGGCTCACTTCAACAACTAGTCGTGCATTTCTGTGCCAATTTGTGCACGGGGCAGAAACAAACCCCGGAAACTGACCGGTTCAACTGCATTGCTATCTAAACCTCATCAAGCCTGGGAAGGGATTTATAATGTATAAAGGAGGAGAATGCTTCCGAACAGTGAAGAACAGGGCCAGAGTACTTGAATTATTGTGTGACCAACATGCCAAGCAATAACACGGACACTGATCAGGAGGATGACTCATTTATTGTGGACCTTTTATTTGCCAACACTTCCTGACTGGATTAATATTTGAAATTTATAGAAGTTTAATAACATATTAGTGCGGTCCACAATAGCATGTACAAGATAGCCCTAGAGTTGTATTCTTGGATGTGTAAATAAACCCACATGTCCCCTTATGCACTTACCATTCCTTCCTCTGACCCCACTGTGCCCCCCCCCCAGCCCCCAACCACTCCAGGAGGCCTTTCCAGAGCTCTGTAGCAAAAGGAAATGAGCAGAGGGGTGAACCCCACCCAAGCTGGCTCTAGACCAGAGATAAGTGCTCTAGCCATCTAGGTGGCCATGTTCAGGCAGGAACTGTGTATGCATTCTTTGAAGATGCACACAGATACACAGAACTTTAATAGCCAAATCCAAGTAACAAAATCTGTTCCCCGAATGCCACGGGCAGAAAAGAGAACAGTGGTTCTCTTGGGAGTTATCGTTGAGCTGGCTTCATAAAAAGCCATATCTCATCAATCCAAAAGGCAAGGTTGAAAACTGAAAGTCAAAGATTTCCATTCTGATGCCTACACAGAACACTCTTGACTGAAATCAGCCACAGCTTGATTGTACGTATAAACCATTTTCAAAAAGTGCCATCATCAACACCCACTGTCCACTCAGCAATGATGATCATTTTAGACCCACAGGTGGGAAGGGGGTGTGTCTGCCCCATCTAGCCTCCAGTAAGACTCATCACTTTTCTAATAACAACCAACGGCCTAGATTTTTATGGAAACATATTTCACATTGCTCATGACTTTGAAGTCCGATTCGCCAGTCTGACTTGATCTTAAGTAATAAAGGGGACTTTTATGTAATTTTAACTTCACAAATTAAAATATTAATCAGCTCATTTTATTTGTAAAATTTGCAATAGATGTGAATCCGTTTTTTAAAAAAATTGGCAAGAATAGCATAAATTCAAAGCTACCTGGCTGAGTGACCTTTATATTGGTATTTTGGTCCACTGCTAGACCCCCCCTAACTAGCAGGCAGAAATACCAGTCAGTCTTTGTAAGGATTTGTTTTGAATTATGAATGGTCTTAAGCACAGCATACTTCGAATAAAATGCCACCTAAGTACAGGATAACCTGTGCTTAACCTCTTCATGCCTCAGTTTTCTCATCTGTCAAATTGGCTTATGAGGATTAAAGGAGTTAATCCATGTAAAATGCTAGCACAAGGCCTGGCATACACTAAACGCTGCTTCTTCAGCTATTTTTAATTCTTTTAATGTTTATTTATTTTTGAGAGAGAGAGAGAGAGAGACAGAGACAGAGACAGAGACAGAGCATGTGCAGGAGAGGGGCAGAGAGAGGCAGAGACATAGAATCTGAAGCAGGTTCCAGGCTCTGAGCTGTAAGCACAGAGCCTGATGCAGGGCTCGAACCCACGAACCATGAGATCATGACCTGAGCAGAAGTCAGATGCTTAAACGACTGAGTCACCCAGGCTCCCCTTTAGCTATTTTTAAAGTTGATGGTGTGCACAGTTGTCTTCCCCTCAACTGGGGCTTCTGAGTATCTACCTGTTCTTCAGGGATCCAATTCTACTTAAGCATTTTGTAGCTTCAAATCCAGGACTGGCTAACTCAAATAGCTTCTGGCGCTTCCAAGTAACATAAATGATTGAAGCCAATCAGGCATATATGTGTCAGAACTCCGGAGCGTGTGCTATGCTGCCTACAGCCAGGGAATCTGCTGTCCTTTGCAATGAAGGCTCCCTCTTCCAAATCTTCAGATTTTCAGAGGGATGCAAGCAACTGAACCAGATTTGCACATAAACTCTCCTGAATAGCTTTTATCCCAATTGTAAAATCGGGGCCACAAAAAACTACATCAGGCTGTACTATGAGGTCACTGTCTGCGGTCTCCTAAGAGGTCAAGCTACTCGGGGCACCTGGGTGGCTCAGTTGGTTGAGTATCCAACTTTTGACCTTGGCTCAGGTTATGATCTCACGGTACAACATGGACTCAATGTGTAAAGACTTGAGAAGAAATACACGAGACCATGCACCTTCTTCAGCTTGGAAAAACAGCCAAGCAGCTCACCACAGTAGAGAACACAACAGCTCAAACCTTCTGGCTAGAAATGCATCCAGTTTATAGTTGGGTGACAACAACCGAGGCAATAAACTTGCCCATTTTTCTAGTCAGCCATGGGTAGAGGAGTTGAAGGCTATACCTACTCCCAGGGTTATTTTTCTGGGTGGTTTGTGTTCAGCACATATTTTAACATACACATGTGATGAGGACAGAGAGCAGAGGAGCCCCGTATCTGTACACTTTATGTCCTGTATTCACTAACACACCCTCTGAGAAAGGGGACCCATCTGGTAATTTGGGGGGTGGTGAGGGGATTGTTAACCACTGCAACAAAGGCACTAGCCCTAAAACTGAACTCCTATTTAAATTGAACTCCTCCTTTAAAGCAAGGCCACCTGGGTGGCTCCGTCGGTTAAGCGTCTGACTCTCGATTTCAGTTCAGGTCATGATCTCACGGTCCTGAGACTGAGTCCGGCATCAGGCTCTGCGCTGACAGTGTGGAGCCTGCTTGGGATTCTCTCTCCTTCTCTCTCTGCCTGTCCCCCAGCTCAAGCAGACTCATGTACCCCCTCTCTCTCTCAAAAATAAACTTTAAAAAGAAAAGCAAAAATTAAAAAAAAAGTCTTCAAACTGCTCTATGCAGGTATACCATAAGGAAGGCTAGAGAGAAAAACTGGAAGAGGCATGATCTTTGCAAGTTTTGTTCCAAAAGAAAGAAAGAAAGAAAAACTAAGGATAAATTAAGCCAAAATGTCATTTTCCATTTGGCTCTGACAAGGACTAGAGGAGAGAACCACAAAAATCCTTTTCAAGGGCAAGTCACTTAAATCCGGAGGAAGAAAGCAAACTGGGATTATTGCTTTAGACTTTCTCAGTCTTCCTGGTTCAGGGGTAAGTAATCTTTAAGGGTACCTTGTAGGACCCACTCTTGTCACTTAATTTCCCACTGTGCACTATTCATAAAACATCTTGACAAGATAAAGGCAACTGTGCAAAGCTTTCTGCAAGAGTTTCCAACAAATGACACTGCAAAGTTCACACTATTGGCCAGTCCCATCCTGTACCTGAAACTGAACAAAAGCTCTCCAGGTGATGATGAGTAGCTCATAAACATAAAAAGTGCTTTAGAATCTTTATACATTCATTCCAACTTCATCCAGATTGACCTAAAGAAATTAGTTGTAGATAATGAAGGTACTTTAGAGAAAAAAGTAGGAAACTCTGTGCAAACTGTCACTAGTTATCTTGGTATCTTGCCTGTTATCTATCTCATTGGTTAAGAGCAAACCTAGCTACCTCCTTCCTCCTAGTGCCTCTAGTTAAAGAGCGATGTAACAAAACAAGGGGAAAATAGGAAATACGTTTTTGGTGGGCAATAACGTGAGCTGTGGCCAAGCTACCATGTTCCCCTTCCCAAAGTTGTCTGAGCAGACAAATCAGAAGAAGCAAAACACCAGACAGTCCAGACAAATACATCTGTAAGGCAAGTAAGCCTTTCAACAAACCTCAAGTTATTCATTAAAATGTTTTCTGCTATTCCACTTGTACACGGAGAACCACTTCTGCCTTCCTCATTTGTTCTAAACCCACACTAAAAATGCCTCTACCTGAACCTATGTACCCAGAACACTGCTACACAAAACCTCCCCTTCAGTTTAGAGCAATAATCATCACGCCCCTCGTGCATTAATTTTTTTGAAATGTGACAGCTTCAGTAATTCTGAAAATGAAAAGTAAGAAGGTATAGCCAACTCTTGGTTGCTCTGGTGATGTGGATCTACCCAGCCCTTCAGGTCAGGTGAGAGCATCATGCCTGTAACGGCTGAAATTTACCATCTTCACTTGAAAACCCAGGCAGACCTTTCTATCAGTGTCCTTGTTCTGCTCTACGAGGAATTCGGTTCTAGTTTGGGGATCATTCAAACCATCAACAACTACCCAGACTTTAGAACCTTCAATTTAGTTCTCCTGGCTCAGCGATGACAGTTTTACCGGATGGCAAAACCCCTTGAGATTCTTACATTAAAGAGTTAGGCTCCCACCCCGACCCCAGAAATATGCACACGTATACACACACACAAGTGTATATAAAATCAGAGGGGATTCACAGCCTTGTAAAGTCTAACTGCACTAGATCGAGATTCTATTACAGGGAATCCTGCACTTCGTGCATGAACTTGAGTGAATCATCTTCCCCAGAGAAGCTATTGAAACTCTGCAAGGCCAAGAATTTAAGAAACTATTGTCATTCCTTTCTGAATTGTGGTTAATTCCTCTCCTTGGAGAGGATTCAGCCAGAGCTCTGCAATTAAGCACAGTAAACAGGCCGGGGAACATCGACATATCAATACAGGCTGTTTGGGTTTGGAAAGGCGGCCCTTCCCCCCCGGAGGCCTGGCTCTTGGCCAGCAGGGTGATGGCTGAGTGACAGGGCTACGTGCGCTGCGTGAGGGTGGCAGCCAGCCCACACCCGAGCACACCGCAGGGCAGACTGCGGAGGGAACCGGCACAGGACAGCCCTCCCCCAGCACTACTCCAGTCACCAGAGAAATGTTTTGAATAAGGGCTTCCTTGCACTTATGAAATTGGCAAAAGTCAGCCAGACTCAGGGTGAAGGACATTAAGACGGGCGTTTAACCATATCCTTTCTGATACCTTTCCCCATATTGTAACAGCTGCCATTTCCCCGAGGACCTATGTAGCTAGGTGGCACTTTGGGGTGGTGCTTTACACATACCATCCCATTTAGTTTCCTGATTACGGGGAAGGTAAGCAGCAGCTGTCTGTCCTGAGTCACGCTGCTCACAAGTTCTCAGTAGAAGTCATTAACCCTGAAAGTTATCAGGTGAACCTACAAGTTATCTTTGTTGTCTAGAAAAACAAATTCATGAGTGATCCCTGAGGCGATCTGGGGGTAGGGACTCACAATATTTAACTTCTTTTGATGTGAGAAATAGCCTTATCAGAAAAACAAAACTTTACCTGCAGCTCTCTAAAGTCTCTGAAAACATCTGTGATTGCAGGATTGTCAGAAAATTAAATGCGGCTGTCCTTAAAGTCTTATCTGTAATGAATCCTAACATATTTCAGGGAATCTATGATAACTCAAATGTAACTGGTAAGACAAGATTTTATAAATGGGTGATATACAAAAAAAAAAAAAGTTACCAGTCAAAACACATCATGAAAAATGCCTTGGAACAATATTGTTAAGCCAAGAAAAACCGGGAAAACACTTCACCTGCAATTCCCACTGGATTTTCAGAGTATTGACTAGGAACACCGCAAATATGCTGGAAAAAATAAAGTCAAAGAACTTTCTAGGAAACCAGATCTTATATTTGCGTGTGCATTTCAGCACCTAGGAAGATATATCTGCTCAATGAAAGAAATGACACACGGCGAATCAGTTAGAATTAGAATGCACGAAATTCAGTAGACACATCTGTTTACCGAACAAACATTTGTATAGTGCTTACAACGTGCCTGGCACTGTTGTATGAGCTCCACGAGTAATCTCTCGTTCAATATTCATAATAACCCATAAGGCAGGAACCATCATTACCTCCGTTTTACAGATGAGGAAACTGAGGCTCGAGGAGGTTAGGTAACTTTCCTTTTTGAACCCAGTTAGTCTGGCCGCAGAGCATGAGGCCATCATCACCAAGTCATTCTTTATCTGTACAGCTTACTTAATGTCCAACATTAACCAGTTCATCCATTTTTGAGGGAACAGAGATCTTCAGCTCTACCTGAGGCACTTGAAGGCCTTCTCACCCTTGCCTATAACTCTTTCCACAATCATAGAAAATTGTAAAATGCAAAAAAAGAAAAAAATCACCAACTATGAAAAAGCAGCATGCTTGGCATGGAGTCTGGGAACCAAGGCTCCAAGGTGGTGGAGGGTGGGCAGCGGTTAACAAAAAGCACAGAGCCGAGGAAACTGACTCTGAATCTTGCCTCAAAGTACCAGCGGTCCACATGGTCTTCGCTTCAGTTACTCCCACTGGAGGACAAATTCACTCCCATTCTAAACACTTAGCAGCCCTGGCAGGGCCCACATCTACTTAGGATGCAACTGCTCAACAACTAGCCCAAGTCATCCCAGGCTGCTCTTTCCAGGCCCAGGTTCTACGGGAGGAAATCAGCCTCTCAGGACCTTTCCTTGTTAGCTCCGGTCAGCACCAGTCAAGGTTTTCAGACTTGTTCCAAAGTCAGAAGATAAATGACCAATTAAGCAAAAATTTTAGGTGGAGCCTGGGTGGCTCAGTCAGTTAAACGTCCAACTTGGGCTCAAGTCATGATCTCATGGTTCGTGAGTTCAAGCCCCGTGTCGGGCTCTGTGCTGACAGCTCAGACCCCGGAGCCTGCTTCAGATTCTGTGTCTCCCTCTCACTCTGCGCCCCCTTCCCCTGCGCTCGTGCTCTCTCTCTCTCAAAAATAAGTAAACATTAAAAAAAATTTTTTTTTAAGAAAAAATGTTAGGGGTTCCTGGGTGGCTCAGTTGGTTGAACATCAACTCGATTTTAGTTCAGGTCATGATCCCAGGGCCGTGACAGACAGGCTCTGTGCTGAGCCCCACATTAGGCTCTGTGCTAAGCATGGAGCCTACTTAAGAGACGCTCTCCCTCTCTCTCTCTCCCTCTCTCTCTCTCTCTCCCCAGCCTCACTTGCACGAGCTCTCTTTCTCAAAAATGCAAATAAAAAAATTAAAAATATCTTTATAAAAATTTTAACGTAAATACAAAAATGTATTTGCAAAAGGAGCAGCACCTGGTAAACTCAGAGGAATCCCAGGGATGAGATGAATTTTCCTTCCTCATGGCCAAAGCCTGTTGAGGAGACAAATCCACTGCTTCCATGTGAACTGGAACTCACTGAATACAGAACTTCTTAAAATCACGTTAATTAGAATACACTGGACACAGACCTGAGGCTTAGAGGAGGGGTAAGATCTAGAAGGAGGAACTTAGAGGAGTAGAAAGTAAAAGGCTCCTCTGAGAATAAAGTATAAACTATTTTAGGAGCGGCAAGGGGACTAGAAATAAAGGAGTGCCTGGCTCTGAATTCAGGGGACAGGGGTCATTAATTTAATTCTCCCCATGTTCTCCTGATATATATACAAGCCCCATTTTACAAACATAGAAACCGAATCAGAAACCAAAAGTAACTCATGGAACATTATAGAACTAAGCGTGACCTTTCCACCACTAAACTCTGCTTCTAAAATATCAGGAAACATTTGTTAACTGAAAACAGGTGCTCTTATTTCCAGAGCGCCTGCTTCCACTCCACGATAAAGCAGCAAGGGTGAGCCTCGGATGACTCCCGTGACTTACCAAACGCAGGCTCGAACTTTGAACGGGGAAATCGAAGGCCTCCAAGGCAAGGAATCAGAAGAGGCAAAGAGCTGCTAGTCCCCAACCTCCTCCCGGTGGCACCTTTGATTCCCATCAAGCTGGATTCAGTTGTCCGTGTTCCCCTCCCCTACCCCCTTCACCACCCCCAAAGGGCTCCTCACCGCAGCCTTCCCAGGTCTCCCACTGGACAAGGGCCAGGGACCACCTCAGACTTCTGTGTGGTGTCCACGGGGAGCACAGAAGAGTGAGCACGAAATCAAGGCAATCTGTGCTTCCAGTCTGTGCTCATCCCAGATCACTAGTATTCTTCCCCCTTCCTCCTGGTGCCTTCAGCTCCCACTTCTCGCAAGACTGTTGGACACAGGAGGGAAAGCAACACCCTGCAGTTCATTCCCAAAGACTCTTCCTTCCGCCTCCGTTCACCGTGAACAGGAGGGAATCAGTTCCCAATTTCGCTCCAATTCTGGCTCTAGAAAATTTAAGTTAACTGATACAAATACAAAAACAATGTGTGAACATGTTAATAACATGTGGTGGCTTTTTCTCAAAAAGTTCCCAAATAAACTACACATGCTTGTATGTTTTAGTTCTAGCAATGAATTAGCTTACATCTGATCAAATGACTGAACTTTGATTTTCTTACTAAGAAAGTATAAGGATATAGCACCACCCCTATTTGGCCTCCTTTTATTTTACTCAGCGCTTCTCAAACTTTAGCATGTGTGAAAAGCACCTGGAAGTCTCGTGAGTTTCTGACTCACTAGGTTCCGGGGGGAGGCCCCAAAACTCATATTTATGTAGCAGATTTCCAGGTAATCGTGATGCGGCCGGTCCAACAAGCACACTTGGAGAACCATGGCTGTTCTGTGGCAAAACCAAGAGATTTTGTGCAACACCTCGCCCTGGATGATAAAAGGTAAAGCGTAAGGAGGCGACTGTCACTAGTGAATCTGGGGAGGGTGGTCGTTGGTGGAGGGGGCGGTGCATAGAGCAGGAAGTGAGAGAATTCCTCAGGCAGTTTTTGGCACAGGCTTTGCAGTGTGATTCCTAAAGCTGGCAGGAAACATTCCAATTGTAACTCTGTAGCATTGTTGAGGATTACTGTCATGTCAGCGCTGGAGTGTGACTGCTGGTAGGAGTCTCTTCGGGAATCAAATAAGAGGTACTGAGAGCACCTATTTGCCCTCTCAGATGGAAATTTAGTCTCAATTTTCATTTAACTCCCTATCATCTTGGAGGTAGTTAAATATTGTATCCATGTTCTAGAGGAGGAAAGTAAGGTTCGGAAAACTGATTGGCCCAAGATCACAAAACCAGCCAAGGTTTTCAGACTTGTTTCAAAGTCAGAAGATAAATGACCAATTAAGAAAAAAAATTAGGGGCGCCCGGGTGGCTCAGGCAGTTGAGCGTCTGACTCTTGATTTCGGCTCAGGTCACTGAAATAAAATGTAAAGTACCCATCCTAGGGTCTAGTGGTAGCTCCCAATTAAATTAAATTAAAATATAAAAATAAAAAATCCATCTCGTTCATGAAGAAGTGGAAACTGAGGTCCCGAGACAACCACTTGCCAGAGCCAGGATCAGAAGCCAGGGCTCGAACCTCACAGTCCTGGGTGTTCTTGCTTCTCTGAGCCAGACCCCTACGGTATGAGCTGCCAGGATCTGGGTATGACCTGGAGACCTTACCCCCTGGGGCCAAGAAAAAAATTTCAGAACAGAGAAAAAAAAAAAAAAAAAAAAACCTTATAAAGCCAAAGTCCTTTCTTTAAGATGCTCCTTCGCAGCACATTAACGTAATAAAATATTTAAACACTTTGACATGAAATTAGGGGCCACACTGCAAAATCTTTTTTTTCACCTAACAAAATATTCATAGCTTTTTTGACACCCTGACAGCCTTTGAAATCAAAGTTCCTTTTGAAGATGAAATTAAGTCAAACACCTATGAACTGTAAGAGACCATATATATATATATATATATATATATATATATATATATATATATCAAGTTTACCAGTGTCTGCCGTTGAGGAATTTATAAGTAAATGGACGGCAGAGTAAGCAAGTAAGTAGGTAAATAAATACATTCATGTATGTGTGCATGTAGTGGGAAGGCTTGGCCTGAGCTACCCACAGAGTTCTAGGCTGCAGAAGGGAAGACTTCATGGAAAAGGCACCTAAGATGCATTCTGAAGAGCACAAGACAATAGGGAGGCTCCGTGGGCCTGGCAAATCAGCTTCTAGTATTTCAGGGACTGGGACGGAAGGTAGTGGGTCAGCAGGAGATTAAGCAGATGGGGTCAGATGAGGTCACATGGAGGGCCTTAAATGACAGGGTAAGAAGTTCACAGCATGTACAGTGGACAATGGGGTGAGAGCATGGTTGTTGTTTTTTTTAACGCATGGAGACTACATGATTAGTGTTGAGTTTTACACTACTTACATTCAGGCAAAATCACATTAAAGTGGATCACAGGGAGAATGAGAAACAAAGGCAGGTGATCTATGGTTAAAATAAGTCTCTTGAAAATAATTCCCTCCTCAGGGATTTCTACTATGAAAGCAAAAAAAATTTTGTTAAGAGAGAAAAAAAAAGGACAAACCTTGAGGTTCCACAGCGAACCTAAAACAAAACAAAGACAAAAAGCCAAAACAGTACAAAATAGGCCAAATTTTGACCAATAATACTTACTGCATGTTCCTGCCTGTGTTGAATATTTTGTTTTAAAATTAAAAAAAATTTTTTTTAATGTTTATTTTTGAGACACACACACACACACACACACACACACACACACACACCGTGTGAGCAGGGGCAGGGGAGGGGCAGAGAGAGAGGGAGACACAGAATCCGAAGCAGGCTCCAGGCTCTGAGCTGTCAGCACAGAGCCCGACGCGGGGCTCGAACTCACGGACCGCGAGATCATGACCTGGGCCGAAGTCGGATGCTTAACCGACTGCGCCACAGAGGCAGCACCGCCAATATTTTGTGTTTTAAAAAGATTCTATTTAGGGGTGCCTGGCTGGCTGGCTCCATCCACAGAGCATGTGACTCTTGGTCTCGGGGTTGAGTGTGAGCCCCCAAAATAGGTGTAAAGATGTAAAAACAAAATCTTAGAAAAAAATAAAATAAATAAAATAAAAGGTTTTGTTTATCCACTCCCATCATTCAAATTAACCTGCAAAACAGTATGAGGCAGAACGAAGCCATCCCAAACACACACAGATACACAAAAGACTCACTGTCAATTCTGTGTGGGGCATGAAACTCTGAGTAATAGTCCCTCAGGTTTAACTAGAACGATGAGGTAGAAATAGGAGGGAACGTCGAGGGAGGGGCCCAGGCAGAATCTATGTTCGATGTGTTGCGTCCCGAGAACACAGAGCACGCTCCAAGAGATGCTCAGTCTGTTTCAAACAGCCATGTCCTTACTACTCCCAAACAATGCTCAGAAGAGTAGTACCCTGAATACTTCAAAACAACTTCACGTCCCCCCTCGTAGAACCAAAAAGAGATGTCACTGACAGCTGGAATTGAGTTTTTCATTTTGTTTTCTTCCCAGTGAAGAACTAATCGGGACGACTATCCTATTCTTTGAGTCTTTGTATCTTGGAACTGTTTTTACATGGGAATAGTATTTTGGCCTCATTTTGGAAGGAAAAATAATATCTACTAGGAAACAGGCACTTTTATTCCAGAACTTGAGAAACAGTGATCACTATTATCTCCCCTACAGAATAAAAAGCTGGCTTGGCCTAATAAGGAGGTATATATAATAACATGACACTGATCATGAGGGACGCTCAGTAAGTAGGTACCGAATGAGGGAATCCAGTACAAGATCTGAAAGCCTGCATTATACGACTATAAACCCACATGTCTGGAAGGCTGGGATTGAGTTGGGGGAGGGAGTGAAAAATATAACCCTCAATCACTACCAGCACACCAAAACCAAGAATAGGAATGTAACCCACAAATCATTATCAAAAGAAGACACAAAATTAAGGCAAGTCCCATGTTGGTTTAAGATTGAAATGATCGCTGGAAACGGGGTATAAATTGTATGTATAATGAACCAAGCTAACTAATCTTGCTTGGTAAACAGACACATGGCTCTGAATCAGAGCCAAATCAACGGCTCCTGGCAATCTGCCAAAACCGAATTCCTTAGTCTGGCAACATAAAATGATCTGTCTGTCGCATTTACAATTCCAGTGCCTCTGGATTCCACTACCCGCTGGGCACCCCTGGCAGCTGCCCAGCAGAAGACATCCAAGCTATCATTACAGTCAGAACGGCAGCATTTGACAAACACTAGAGAAAAATGACACCCATTTCTTAGAGCAATATTAGTTAACAACTACAAAGTGATACTACAAAGGAATTTGCAAATCTGTTGCTGTAATAATTAACAAAGAATTAATAACCTCCTCTATAGTGCTAACCTGTAAGCTGCTCCTTGGTGCTCAGTAGACTTGGGTCAATATGTCACTTACTGTACCTAAGACCACAAAGGTGATTCAGAAGCAGAGGTCTTGCCAAACTGAGCAAACGTGGCCCACAGGCAAGGTCCTCCAAGTTTTATCCTGGAGTGCACGATGCTGGAAGTGCCTGGAGATGCTTCTCAGATGTGCTCTGCTCATTATGGGTTAACTCCACCCCACTTTGAAGCTTCAGCGGAGAAATCTTCCATACATGGTGTGTTTTCAGAATGCAGTTGTAATATGCAAGACTGCGTGCTATTTACAAATTTGAGATGTTTCTAGCCAGAGTCAGGATACAGGGAGGAATTTACAAATTTGGCTTGAGCTGAGCAAGGTCAGAAAGGGAAATCATTCATGACACCCAAAAGTCAAATGCACATAATTCCACCTAAGGGTGGATGCACATAATTCCACTTAAGGATGTTTATTAACTTAAAGTCGTAATTATATTTAAAATCCCCAAATCATGTGCTGGTGCAGGTGAATTAACTTAACGACCCTGTCTCTTGGTCTACCTGACTCATGGAGCAAGCCTAACCAGGAGAGCCCCTCTCTAAGGCACCTTTGCTCAGGCCCAAGACACGCCCCAATCCCTCCTTCCAGGGCTTGTATAAGGCTTCATCTTTCCAAATATAAAAACACCTTACCTGCAGAACGACTGACCGCACAGGTGTGATTTCTCATACCTCGTTATCTCAAAAACCTGTATTATTAAAGTTCTGTGTATTTGGGGCCACTTACTTTAAGTGTATTTTGGTCACTTCTCATTTTAAGTAAATAGAGAAGTTGCTGAAAGCCCAAAGAAGAGAAACAAAAATGACAAATCACTGCATGAGTGGACTATTTAACCAGAAAAAGAGAAAGCAAAGTTAGTGACAACTATCTCGCCCCATTCTCGGGGCACCTGGGTGGCTCAGTCGGTTGAGCATCCGGCTTCGGCTCAGGTCATGATCTCATGGTTTGTGGGTTCGAGCCCCACGTCGGGCTCTGTGCTGACAGCTCAGAGCCTGGAGCCTGCTTCGGATTCTGTGTCTCCCTCTCTCTCTGCCCCTCCCCAACTAGCGCTCTGTCTGTCTCTGTCCCTCAAAAAATAAAAACATTAAAAAAAAAAACCACAAAACTATCTCACCCCACTTTCTATTTTCAGCATACTTCTTCAGGTAGTTCTGTAATCACTTTCTACCTCCCTGTGTCAATCCATGCACAGGTCTACCTCAGCACAAGGCATTTAATGATTTGTGAATAAATAAACTGATACCCGCTGATTTGCCACTTCACCACAAAGCAGGTAAGGTTGTGGTGGAGAGGCCAGTGGCCCAAAATTGAGCCAAAGAAATTATAAGGTAAATACACACACACGCACCCCTATTGTCTTTTCTTTGCTCCTAAGTGTCATTCAACAAAATGGACCAGGAACATTATAAAAATTCACCCAATGGGGAAACCTGCTTCACTGTCAACTGAGGCTGTATTTTATAAATTATTTCCTTGAATTAATACCCTGCCTCCAGGAGCTAAGTTATTTTTAAATACAAAACCTTTTATAGAAATTCCTCACATCCTTAACAAGAAGATATTCCAGTGCTTCAAACTCCATGCCTCCTCCCCCCCCCCCCCCCAAAGTACCTTATTCACAGGCAGACTTTTAAGATCTTACTTACAGAGACACCAGGCATCGTGTCTGGTCCTCAAACACCATATTCTGAGAACGGGACCTTTCATGGGCCCTGATAACCACTGTTTCACATGATTCTACATGCCCCACTACCACCCTCAAGCCAGGCTGTTAGGTCCCCAGGGCCAAGGTGAAACCATCAAACTTTACTCCAGAGAATGAAAACAGGGATTCCAGAATGTTAGTCAAGCCTCTGTTGATCTCAGACTGAGGCTGAGGTGGCCTCCAAGATGGCTGTGGGGCCGCCATCTTGAGCCATATGCATGGAGAAGCAGCCAAAGCGAGATGGTAAGTAGATTGGGGAAGAAATCCAGAGCAGAGCAAAGACAAAGGCCATAAAGCTCCAGAGAAAAAAACTAATACACCAGCTGGCCTTAGGACTTTCTGGTTCCAAGTTGGTGATTCTGGTCTTCTGTGAACCCTGATGGTGTTTCCTACGCTAGGGTCCTGAGACATAACCTGATTTGTGAAGTATTTTATACCCTTTTTATTTAAAGCAGCTTTCAACCATGATAATAAGCCCCCTTGAGGAAAAGACATTCCTGATATCACGAGAAGGGTGGGCCACAACTGCTACTGCTCAGCAGCAGACGGAACAAACCTACCACCTTGCAACATGTTTTCTTTTATTCATAACTTATTGCTGAATTACCATTTGTCTGGACCCGCTCGGGACTGATCTATCCATTCACAGTACAACTTCCTCCCATGACCCCATCGTCCAGTACTCCAGTCAGGGATCCTAACAACCAACTTTGTTAACAAATACATGAGCACAGCACTCCACGCTTTCTTCTTCAGTCTTTGGGCTTTGTCTTTTTGCTGTTTTCAGCTTGCAAATTAATCAGGTGTGAACTAGGGAATCCTACCGTTCACAAGCACATGGGCATAGAAGCTCCATGAGGCAGCGTCTATGCCTGTTTACCTCTGTATCCCCACCCCCTGCAAAGTACCCCACACAGAGTGTACACGGGCCAGATAAATGAAAGGACAAAAAGCAGAAGCATTATAGTCAAGAACACAAACTCTGGAAGATCCAGGTAAGAATTCTCAATCTTAAAAAAAAAAAAAAAGGAAAGAATTCTAAATCTTCCGCTTACAGCTTCGTAACATTTATGGGGGCACGCAATTCTAAGAATTTTATGTACATTATCTTGTTTAATGCTCCTTCCCCCCGAAAAGCTTTAAGGTATTATTATCCCCCATTTCACACTTGGCAAAAACTAAGCAACTTACCTAAGGCCACAAAGTTACTGAACTCAAGCCTAAACCCCTAACACCTATAATAAATGGTTTCTTCTGGCTCTCTTTGCGACCTTGGGGAAATGATTTAATCACTCAGTGTGCTGAAGATTGTGGTTCCGAAGACTAAGTCAGACCGTGTTTATAAAGTGCTGAGCACAGTGCCAGACAGGGCAAACTGCTCAATAAAAAGCAGTTCTTATTCTTAAAGTTACTAACTAGTGAGTCTGCAGTGAGATGCTTCAAGCAGGAGAACATTTGGTTCCATAAATTACACGTTCTCTGGAAAACAGCCATTTTCAAGATCTAGGCAGCCAAAGCAAAAGGAGCAAATTATGACCAATATTTATCTTGGATATGGTCTAAATTCTCCAAAAGGGAGTAATAGATAAGAAATCTCGATAGCCTGAAAGCAATGACCATGCTTGAAGTTAGGGGGCGCCATGCTGCTGCACATTTTAGGAAACCCGCTTCCCCAGAGGGTCTCCAGCACCCTTGGATTTTTCTCCAACAAACTGGAGGAAGAAAAACTGACTGGTGACAACTTTTTTGGCAGGGAGGGGGAACCTTTCAGTATTTCTTTCCATACTCTTCCACAATTCCAATTTTAGGTCCAATATATATACCTCTATTTTACTCCCAATGCCTTTGCTTTTGCTTCATTGAGATAAAGGGCATTCTTGCATTATTCAATGACCTTTAAAAGTCCAGGGGAAAAAAAGTATTTAATTAGGATGAATGGGTTAACAGACAAGCCCCAAGAAATATCTAAAAGAAATTGGTGTAAAATAAATGTATAAATTGGCAATTGTTGAAAATGGGTCCTAGGAGCATAATTCATTATACTAACCTCTCCACATTATACACATGTTTGAAATTTTCCTTAATAAAAAGTTACAAATAAATGTTGAAAATAACTGTACAAACTGTGCCTTTAAAAAATTTAGTTTCTACTGAAAACCTGCTTGGAGGATGCAGCAGGAAACTGGGTCTGTATTGCTAATCTGGGAAATGGCACAGAGTAAGGCACTTGGTTGAGGGAAGAGAAGAAAGTTAAACTAACTTGAAACTAATATAAATCATGTATTAATGGACTGTTTTTCTACCATGCTTTAATAATGGACATCAAACAAGAGACCCAAGGCCACAAAGCTAAGGAGAATTCTTTATACAAGCAAATCAAACTTTTTTATTTTTGACTCTAATAAAATTTGCTCAAGCCTGGTTTATATTGGGCTCCAGTTGACCAGGGAGTATCCCAGTCTAGAGGTGATTTTTCTAAAGGACAGGAATGAAGAGTTTTGTGCCACGACAACCAAAGAAAAGCTGGAAATCTAGGTATGGACAAAAGATGAATTTCTCCTTTCAATTCACAGTCACCTTCTGAAAGGGTTAACTGAGGAGTTACTTGTTCTACCCAGAAGATAATCTATAACTAAAGAATCTTATCTCGAGATCTTTCTTTTTCCTTATCCAGATGTACAGAGTGGTTTTCCTTCAGTTTGCCTGAAATCTAGCCTAAAACCCAACCACTGTCCTTCAAATCAAAGCCAAATACAAATACTTAACTCTGAAATATGTTAGTGATGTCTTTCTACCAATTAATTCTGACCTCCCTCAGAACACAGTATGTTCCTAGAATGCTGGAGGTAAAACTCTTAGCACCTGAGTTTAAATGAAACTTTAAAACAGATAAGAAGCCATCTGCTCTTCCAGATTAAAGCAACAAGCACTTCTGTGACATTGAGGCTAGCCCTTCCCCCCTCCCCATTCCCAGCCCGGTAAGCAAGGTCAGTCACTGCAAAAACAAAGCTAACCAAGACAAACAGCTTTCTAACACACACCCAAACGACAGATGAAGAGTAAAGAAAACACTTGAACGTCAATCTTCTATACAGTCCAGGTAACTCTGGATTTTCCCCAAATCAAAATAAAATTTAGAAAGCAGCATTTTCTCCTAACATTTACTTTTTTGCGTCCAATTAACAACTGTGGGTTCACACATCCTATTCATGTCCTCCTGGCTTGACAGGCATACAGCAATCTTCTTCTCCCCTACTCTGTTCCCCCCACTCCAACCCCTTCATTTCTACACATTTCCAGTCTTCACCACTTGCCCTATATTAGCAGTGTCCCCGACACCTATGAGACAAATGTGACAATAAGGGTATGTTTCATCAAAAGGTTAACCTTAAACTGAGATTATACTGCATATATTGTTAAAGAATGGTGCACCTTCCTTCCGGTGCTAGCATGCTTTGCCTCTCTGTGTTATAGTGAAGTTTTCCACAGTTCTGAGTGCCCCTTGACCAGTCCGCAAATTCAAGTGCAAATCACTCAGAACTGCCACCGGAAAATGGCCGCATTATCATTTGTAGAAAAGACTGAGTAGATGGGACTACCCCAAAGTTATGTGCATGGACCAATATCATGGTGCTACACGTTCCCTATTTCTGCCAATCTACCTGCAAATGTTTCCAAGATAAATTACCACCCAGGGAGTCACTTTGGGTGGTGTGAACAAAAACATGGTTTCTTTCCAGAGGTACTTGACTACCTCTCCCC